>NC_045437.1:99858182-99881842 GCF_002776525.5 Piliocolobus tephrosceles | reverse complement strand
GTCTCCTCTCAGCTGAGTTGAGCAGACATTGGGAGCACCTGCCTGCAGAGAGGAGTTACCCACTGTGAGTCTCTTCTCAGCTGAGAGCTGAGCAGATATCAGGATGACCTCCCTGCAGAGAGGAGCTCACCCACTCCAGGTCTCCTCTTCACTGAGAGCTGAACTCATTAGGATGAACTGCCTGCAGAAAGGAGTTACCCACTTTGGGTCTCCTGAGAGCTGTACTCTTACTCAATAAAGCACCTCTTCACCTTACTTACCCTCCAGTTGGCCACATACCTCATTCTTCCTGGACATGAGACAAGAACTCATCACCTGCCTAATGGTGGAACTGAAGAGTGGTAACACAAACAGGGCTGAAACACGCCCCTTGCTCACCACGTTGTGGGTGACAAGAAGGAGAGAAGAGAGAAGGAGGGATGAGCTGTGACCCTTCAGGGAGCCCAGACCTAGGAGCACCCGAGGCAGGTCATTGACACCCTTTTTGGGGCTCTGCAGTTCCTGGCATCTCCAAGCTTCTGGGCACCACTGCATTCCCCGGTGCCCACAGTGGAAGCCACTTGTGGTATGCCTGGTGCAGCTGCAGCACCTGTGCCAGCACTGAGAGCTACCTGCCCTGTCACAGTCAGCATACCTGGCTGTGTGCAGTGGCCAGACCCCACACTCGCTAACTCATGCACCCCTTACTGCTCTGTGCCTGGCTTGCCCTTGGCAGGCATGGGACCTGGGCTGGATCCTCTGACATTACCACATATATGGAGAATCTGAATGAAGGTAAACCCTATACTGAAGAAAGCCAAACTGAGAGGGAAGCCAAATCTTGTCTGTTTCATCTCAGTCTCTGGATCTAGCCATGCCTGGGCTTTTCAGTTATATGAATCGAACAATAATAATACTTTTTATTGATAAATTGTTAATTCTTGATTATTATTTTCCTCACTTATTATATCATCAGTAATTCTTAATAACAAGAATTTATAACAAGAACATGTTTAGTTCTTAAACCTGTTTCAATTTATTTGTGATTACTAAAGAAGCCTAAGACAATTGTATGTAAAATCATCAAATCTAGAACTCAGAATTTCAGATCTTTTCTGACCTTAACCCAGTGTTCTTTGCAAACTTAATATAAGAATGGCTAAGACTGGGCCATTATATCGAATAGCGCTGTCTCCTTATCTAGAAGTATAAGTGAGTTGTAAGAACCAGTGCAATTGTGTTGTTCTAGCTACATGCGTGCTTGACACTCTTCCAATTATAGATGACAAATTAATTACCAAATAAGCAAATCAGAGAATAACAACTACCGGGAGCTTTTATCATGAGAAATCTCCTGCTGAGATGGTAAAATTATTAGGCAAATAAGTACAAGGCTAGAACTAGCATCAGAAAGGACTCAACTTACCCATCAGCTTGCTAGACAATATGTATATTTTGAAAGCATGAAGAATGATATAGTATAATATTCTTTTTTTTTAAGTCAACAAATATTTATTAAACACCTGCAGTTACTGGAAGGAGGCCATGATGCTGGACACACTGTCAAAGTCTATCTTCTCCACAAGGTTCTTGGGCTTAATGTTCTCTTCCTGGCTACAGTGAAGATCTGCCCTGACTCATCAGCACTCCAGGTGTATTTTCTCATCCACACCTTCAGTTGGCTGTCCGACAGATACCCAGGCATCTCGGCCAGCAGCCAGCGGTCAATGTACTGGTGATACCCACAACAGGGCAGATAAGCAGTCAGACAGAGTCTTCAAAGCCAGTTATACCTTCCAAGAGGTCCATGTTTTCATCCAAGGCTTGCCAGAAGGCCTGAAAGAGGCTGGTCTCCAGGTCCTTGAGGTACAAAATGCGTCGGATGGCCACTCTTCTTGATGTGCCTGGCCAATCATCCACTTGCACAGAGTGAGGTTGGTATGTGGCAGGTTGGTGAGGGCCTTCAGCTGGATCTGGGCAGTGATCGTGGTCTGAAAAAATGCTGGGTTGGACTGGTACAGCTTCAGGACAGCTGGGTTGGCTTCCAGATCATAGGCACTCTCTTTGACCTGCATCTCCACATAGCACTCCAGGGTGGCCAGCTTCTCAGGATTGTTGATACCCTTGAGCAGTTTGCCCACACTGGCTCTCATCTGCTCAAATATCAATATGACTGCTGTCACCTTCCACAGCGAGGGCTGGAAGTGAACACTGGACTGGCACGGTGTCCTCGAATACAGCATTCTTATCACTTACTCATTTTAAGGGAGTTTGTATAAAATGCATTTTTGTTGAAAAACAAAAAGGGTTCTTTCTATTGTCATACTTGATTTTATAAGCTCCCATTGCATATTATATCTTGGTATATCTGAATAAGAGCGCTTTTTTAAATCAGGTCTTCATTGGTAAATCCTTTCTGTATGATGGTACAGTGTATACTCCATTTTCAAACCCAGAAAAATGCATGTCCTTTTTTTATATCAGTACTTTGGATATGTGATAGACATCTTTGTGTTTTAGTGTTTCAAAATTTTTAAGGCTATGAACAGGAATCATATTTACCATCATCAATGATTATGTTCTCTTAATTAAATCATTATACTATAAAAACATTCCAAATAGATTTGCTTATTCTAGCCTTTAGATGTGATTCAAAAATAAAAAAGGAGGTTCTTGGGAGGCCACTAGTGGCCTTTTCATGCACCTAAGTTATTTCCCTGGTGGAATAAAGAGCATCAGGGGACTAAATGAAGAAGCTGCTGCTAAGTTCTGGCCCTGAAGATAATTTGCATCTGGGTCTTTTTGTGAATTGAGTTTGAGGCATTGGGGTTGATGACTTCTAGGCCTAACCATCACTCTACAGAGACCACATCTTTGAGAATATTAGTTTCTGTGCCTAAGAATGTTTTAAAGTTCAACTACTCTCTGTAGCACTATGTTTCTTGGAGATGAACTATGGAACACTTGAATTCAAATCACCAGGAATGCTTCTTAAAAATGTAGACTTCTAGGACCCACCTAGTGCAGTGAATCAGAAACTATGGGAATGGGACCAAATTAGTACTTCTAAAATAAGTACTCACAGTTGATTCTTACCCACATTAAAGTTTGCGAAGTATTGCTGTAGGCTACATCAACTTTGAGCGACATGTAGGTGACAGTCTGGGAAACAAGCTCTAATACAAAGTCTATGGATTAAATTGTCATTCAGCTTCCTAAATATTTGATTTTATATAACATCTGGATGAGAGTTAAAAGATGCATGGTAATTTTGAAAAATAATATGCTGATTTAATAAACTAAAGAAGAAAGCTTAGAACAAAAGATTTTATGCAAATGAGAATTCAGGGCCAACTCAGTGAATGACAAGCTATTCTTTTAACTCTCCCAAATCATATTCTCTAGGTACTTTAATAGAAGAAAAAATGAAAGCACAGCTGTTTCCCTTTGCTTTTTTAATAAGTCAATTATGCCCATTTTAATTATCCAATTTAACACATCCAACAATTAAGGCATTCAGATTTTGGTGCTAACAGTCATATTAAAACAACTCAGATCCTGTCTTCCCCGTCCAAACATCTGTAAACTATAATTTATGTGATAATATAGCTACTCACTTATTGTAATTGGCAAGATAGACTAGCCATTCTTGAAGACAATGGTTTTCAACTGTGACCGCACATTAGCAACACCTGAACAAATTTAAAAACATGAACTATACCTGTATTCCATTGTCAGCCAACTAAATAAAGATCGCTGGAAAAAGTGAGTGCCCAAAAATATTTTCTTAAATTCTCCAGGTGATTCTACTGTGGCTAGGCCTAGGATTCACTCCTCTGGGGCATTTCTCAGGCAGTGCCTTCTCTGACTCGATAAATGAAGTTCAGCCAAGAATAATCAGTGGAAAGATTGCCTGAAGTCAATGTTCATTACTTTCCAGGCTACCATCTTCAATTAACCCAGGTTGGCAGAATAAAAGTGGAGTGCTAGGACAGGATTGTAATGCCCTAGCAGACTTACTGTTTCCAAATTTCCCTTCTGTACTCTCATGTACTTTACGATTAGTCAATTATATCTGTACTATCCCAACTACTACTATGATGCCTGAAAAACAGGCTGGCATTTTTGAAAAAGAGTTCTAGATTCCTATCATTTTAAAGTGGAAAATTATCTGGTTCTTACTACCTTGCATTGATGAATTATGAAAAAGATGTTTTAAAACTAATCTGCAGTCACTGTAAAAGATGAATATATTCCTATGGATGCATGGGAATTTTATTTTATTTTAGAGAAAGGATCTCACTCTGCAGCCTAAGCTGCAGTACAGTGGATTGATCATAGCCCACTGCAGCCTTGAATTTCTGGGCTCAATCATCTGCTTGGCCTCCCAAAGTCTTAGGAGTATAGGCTTGAGCCACTGTACCTGGCCTGAAATTATTTTTTAAAAGGAAAACTATTATTAGTGATCCTTACTGATGGATCATTTGCATATGTAATTTGAGATACAGGTTCCCTCTTAGCTGTGACCACCTTTTATTAAAGTATTTATCCTTTGATTGATATGTAGGCAAAAACTCTCTTTGGATTTTAGAAGAGCCTGACCTTACAAATGTATGTAAACTCAGGCTGGTTTTTAATTTATATTGGCTACCCAACAAAGTATCTTCTAAATTTTGTACAATACACACATTTCTTTTGGTGGAAGACATTGAGTAAGTTTCTCTAATCTTTGTGGGTTTGTGTAATTATTATAAAAATTGTATGTAAAATATTTGCAAATTTTAGCAAATATGCAAAAACTGGAAAATACACTCTGACAGCTAATGCTCTGAAAACACTTTATTACACAAATTACATTCAGATTCTGAAAATAGTGTTCTAACAGTGTAGCCATCTAAAAATAAAACATCCCAGAAACACACCAACTGAAGAAGAACATTTAAAAGAGAATTTAAATAGAGACTTTTTTATTTCCCTCATTGCAATATAATGTTAGTGATTTTAAAAAAATAGGAGATTTAGCAGCTTTGTCGGCATGTAGCACAAAGTTTCTCTTTACTGCCACAGGCTGAGAATGCTGAACAGGAAAGGCACCAAAGAAAGACACTGGCAATGAAAGTGCTATTGGGAAAATACTGTGTTCAAGCAAAGAATGGGGTTATTTACATCCACCAAAAAGTCTCAAAAGTGTAAATGGGCAAATCTTCCATATAGTACTATGATGGAAAAAGAGGACTGTTTCTCTAATCTATGTTCATATAAAGACAATGGCACTGTTATGAACTTTTAGGAAACTCCTCAACTAGAAACAGAAGCCAACTTAACCAAAACGAAGTAAATAAAGTGTGTACAGTCCCACATAGACTAGTACAGTTTACAATTAAATACACAGAACTTTAAACGTGCTAAAGGGAAAGGAATCTGACATTCTGGGTAAATCTCACTTAATCTAAATCAAAGCTTGGTTTTCAGGAGGAGGAAGGTGCGGGTGCAGGCAGAGGTGCTGAATACTCCTCTTCTGATTCACTTCCGTCATCCTCCTCTTTCTCTTGGTCGCTGCCCTCGGTGCTAAGCCGGTCAAACCCTTTTCGACTGTAACCCTTACGGCTTGCAAAGAAATTTCCAAGGTTTAAGCCTCCACTTCCCTTTCCTGAAAAAAACCAAACAATAACAAATTGGGTTAAGTTTGCAGCAATGATTCTGTTTCCTTGTAAATTCTTAAATGGTAAACAAAGTCAGAAGGTGGGGATGGGAAAGGGGAGATTATTTTATTTATTTTAAAAAATAGAAAAACAGACAAAGAGACTTATCCTTCAGAGCCATATAGATGCTACTATTAAAAGAAAGAAGAAAAACAAAAGCTCCCGAGTATTATGTATTTCTGTGGGAATATTTCATATTAACTTTCACCTCCTGCTTTTCTCCAGCTCTCTGTCCAGAACTAGCCTCCCTGGAGCAGCTCCTCATTTCAATGACTTAAAGAAAAGGTCATCTTCACTATGATAAACATTGACATGCCAACAGGAGTGACAGAAAATTTGCTGAAGACAAATGAAGCCAGGTAAAAGGCAGGGGAAGAGAATTAGATAATGCAGAATGGGAAAAATCAAACTGGGAAATCTGCTGCCAGACCCATGCACTTCAGTTTAGTGTACAGTGTACATTCTGTATTTACTCTGGGAGACGCTAAGCTGTATACAAGCTGCTTTATCTTCAGAGACAAAATATGAAATGTCTCCTTGCTTTTTAAAAGACATGTGCTTGTTGACTTTGAACCAAACATAAAGGGTTCTAAAAGGTCAATGGCATACCTCTAAATCTTCCCAGTACTCTTCCTGAACTTGTCTCGAGTTTGTGTTCAGAATCTGCTAAAAAAAGATGTCACATTTCAAAATGAGTCCCAGTCATCTTCCTCAACCCATGCACTCAACTTCCAACTTAAATTCAGGAACTTGTAAATGATAAAGCAAGACCTGGCTCTTGTCTGTATGCAATTCTAATTTTTAAGAAAGGCGGTATATTTTCGAGGCATACATAAAGGGCCCAAGCTGGGTTTGACTCTGCTTGTGACCCTTACTGGCTGTGTGATCTTGATAAATTACTTCTCTGAGCTTCAGTTTTCTGCTCTGAGAAAAGAAAGATCAAGGAGAATCCCTGTCTGTAAGGCTGAGATCAGACACGGCGTGTGCCACATTTAGAACAGTACCTGTAGATATACAGTAAATGCTCAATAAATCATAGCATTTTTTTAATCAGGAAAAAATTGTTACCAATAATTTGTAAAATTTTTCAATCTTTGGTTATTATAATTTAGGAATAATTGCCTTCAGCTTTACTATTTCTACTGACAGTACATGTCTTGCTTGAGAAAGCTTTGGATCCATGTATGTCGTTTCTTCTTTATGTAAGACATAAGTGAAGGGAAAGGACGTGACACATTGAGTATTCTCCAAGCGTAGTAGGTGACCTACATGTTCCCCATAGGACTGCCTATCTCCATAAAGGATAGACTCTCTTTCCTTATTGGGAGGCAGAACTCCCAATGGGTTTCATTATTTCCCTCACTGTGTCTCTCCCTGTACTCTTTCCCAGGCTTCATCACTCCCTCAAGGGCTATGGTCAGGAAAATCAGGCCTGGGGTTGTCCTGTTAGGTCTTTAACCAGGACTGAAGGCAGCATCATGGAAAAAGATAGTGGCAGATTAGACAAAAGGGAGAAGACAGTGATGTAGTAAGAAATAGGCAAGAAGGGAAGAAGAATCTGGTAAGACTGTTAGAAAGCCAACAAATTAGACTGTAAGTTCTGCAAGGACATTCCTTAGTTTTGTATCCCCCTGTGCCTAGCACAGTGTCTGATATGGAGTCAATACATAATAAGGAATGATGAATAAATGGAAGGTCCTTTATTAGGGTTTTTAATAACCTTAAACTGGATAAGATCTATCAAGGACAAATTTGGAAAAAAAGTGAGAAGCTGATCTACTACTACTGCTACATATGAAACTGCAATTTTTCTAAGTAAAACCCGATCAAGTAATGGCAATTTTCTAGGGTTTGACCTGGGTTTCTGCCTTCCTAACACATTCCTGTAGTGAGCATCATGTAACAGTGCTGTGTCACATGTGCTTAACAGCAAACAGGAGAGACCAAACCTTCCTTATTCCCTAGCCACTGCTTCTGCCAGATTGGGTTGGTTACCACCATTCCTGCCACCTGCCCCTAGGCCCCACTGTTCCTACTACGCTGTGTATTTATCACTGCACTTACCACCCTCTACTATAATTTTTTTGTTTCATGTCTCTTTCATATGTTATCTATTCTGTGAGCTCAGCTGATTTATTTATTCATTCTTTCAACAACAATTTATTAAACCACTAGTATCAGGAACTATTATTTGTGCTGGGGACATATCAGTACTCAAGATACGGATTCTTTCTCATTTGAAGCATGTATATATCACCATGAAGACAATTACTATGTTTATTTCTCTTTGCCTCTACTTATGACAGTTCCAGATCTGTAACATGGACTCAATAGAAGTCCTTTTTGGGAAGAGTTAACTATATTTTTGCAGAGATTTATTGATGGCAGATAGAAAGCAAAAGAAAGTCCAAGAAAAATTCCCTTTTACAACATATTAAGTTGAATTTTCTGTTTTCTGTTTCCATGCCTTTTTCTGTGTCAGGGCTTTGCCAAGGGCACTGAATCCCCGCCATGGCTGCCTTGACCTGAAATAGGATCAGATGCTGTTTCTTGATCAAATGCTCCCCATCTTCCTGGTCCATGGATTTCTTCCCACACACAACTACAGACTTGCTCTAGGACTTGGGGACCCAGCCAAGGGACTGCTACTGAGAGGTGAGAAGCATGATTTGGGTTATTTGTTTATTTATCTAGATGTCCTAAAATAAACTCAGCTTTTGGATCCTGTATTGTTATAATTATTTCATAAAATACCAACTCTGGTATTAGCCTCTGCCTTGTTCAGTTATGGAAGGCTGATGGTCTAAATTATGACTATTCAAAAACTATCAAATGGTTTGTTATAGAAATAGTTAATTTTCCTTGAAAACAAAGGTTTAAGACAGGTTTTTTTTATAACTTCTTATGCCTTTTATTACATTACCAATGATTATTCATCATAACCATTGGTGGTATTAATTGAGTACTTCCTAGGTTCCAGGTACCCTGATAAATGCTTATGTACGTTATTTCATCTAATATTTGTACAACCTTGTAAGGTAACTATTTTATCCTCACTTTTTAATGAGAAAACTGGTCTGGAGAGATTAAGTAACTTGCCCATGGTCATGTAGCTAGGAGCTAGAGCCAGCCTAATGGGAGAAAAACACAACCCAAAAAACTGACCCAGGTACTTTGAGGACTGGGCCTCTTCCTAACAGCAGATATCTCCTTCTCTGGTCATTCAGCTAATTTATACTGACTCTACTACCTACAATTTCATATGGAGACATTAAATGGGCTTAAGCCAATTGCTAAAAGGTAGCATTAAAGGTTATATTTTAATCTAAATATCCAAATTTCAGAGTCTCCAGATACTATTTTTTACTGTGATACTAACTAGGGGCAATATTTGGAACACAGACAATAATGTCAAAAATGGTAGAGAGCATTAAAAACAAAAAAACAAAGACAGTGAAAAAAATCCCAAGCAAACTCCTGAGGATAATTAGGCCAAACACTCTTTCAAAGGCAGGTTCCAAGTTCACGGGGCTCATTTTACTTGCCTCCAAAGGCCCTTGATTTTTTCCACCGAATAAATATGGCAATGGCCAGCAGGACAACCACCGGAATAACCAGAAGGGTTGTAATGAGAACAACAGGCACTCCCGAGCCTGGCTCTTTGATCAGTTTCTGTTTCTCTTGCATCTTCTGTAATTCTGAGGAGGTGGGTTTGTTCTCCATTTTGGTTTCAACAACTGCCTCGGCTTCTTCAGGGAAAGAAGAGTTCACAATATTCAACTGACTCAAAGATTTGAAACCCCCCTTACCCACCCCTACCCATTCAAATCAATAACTGTTCACAAATAACTTGTTGACTCCAGTGTACATGGGGTTCATGTTTTAATACCTGAATCTACCAAGCTGGCAGCAGGCATTGTGATTAGTTATTTCCACTGAATCGTTTTTCACCTTCAAATTAGTTTTCTTTTATTTTACCTTTAATACCTTCTTTAGCTATAATTCCACAGAATATATATCCTTTTGGAGTTTTCCAAAGGTAAAATTAACAAGGCAGTATTGAGTAAGGGAAAGAATTGGTGTGCATACTGGAATCAAACAAACCTGGGTACAAATCCCAGTTCTCCTATATACTAGCCGTATAACTTTGGGCAAGTTACTTAAATTATCTGGGCCATAGTAACTTTATCTATAAAATTTTAATAATAGTACCTCCTTCATAAAACTGTTGGGTGTAAATGTCTATCATAAAAAATGCATATAATAAGTGTTTGCTTCCTTGTATCTTTAGTTTAAAAATATTTTTCATGTTCAATTACTTTTTGATACTTCACATGTACGTTGCACACATTAATGCTAGGATTACAAAAGAAAAAAGGAACTATGTCCTTTTCAGGCTCTTTTATATTGTTTTCAGCAACATGTGAGTACAGACAGATGAACTGTATATCCTTTTGTTACTGATGAAAATAACTAACAACTATTATAATAACTAAAACTATTCTGTAACATTGGCAGGTACTGGGTAGGTATCAAGCCTAAAATACTGTTTGAGAAATTGATGCAATGAAACTATATATATATATACACACACACACACACATATATACATATATGTATATAAAAGCTGCTACAGTGATCTTAATAACTAATGACGTGAAAATGAGGCTAAGCTTTGAGACATCCTTGCCCTACTCTAGTGTACAAAGGCTGGTAAGAACTTGCCGAGACTAAAAGTTAGAACCACATTTGCAGGAAGACTCACAGGTCATACATTTCTGAAATTTCAACTTCTTGGTATGCCCTTCTGCCCTACAATACAGAATGCATTGTAAAGCCTCAAGAAGAGGCTAATGTTTAGTGTTTAATGGTTAATGTTTAGTAGGTATAGACTCAGCTTAGTAGCTTGCTGGACACTCCTCCGAATAAATGTTTCTCAAATTATTTAAGACACTGCCAACATAATTTATAATACAAACAGATGGTAGGTTCCAACTTTTCGCTTCAACATTCTGAGCCAGCGTCTTTTACAGTCTCAATGACACCTACTGAGTACTTACACCATTATCAGGCATCATTTTCCTTTAATCATCACACCAAGCCTATGAGTAGGCACTATAATTATCACCACCATTTTGTAGATGACCTCATAGTCCTTTCCTTCCCTGTACTATGGCTAAAGGGACACCATCCTTTGTTTTCTTTTGTCCACTCAAGTGACTCTTGAAACTTGAAAGGGAGGGAAGGAAAGGAGTTGGTTCATAGACCTAGAAATGGTTCAAATATAACTTTTCTATGTCTAGTTTCTGAGGGGAATACAAGTGTGATTTCTATTCTTTCTGACCACTGATTGTTTTGTCTTTATTTGTTTACTATAGGAAAGATATATAAAATTGCTCTATATTTAAGCTTATTCTATATTTAAACAAGAAAGTTGCAATAAATAGATCATGGGAGTAAAAAACATAGGCCAAAGATGTAGGTTGGCATTTAAGAACTTGTTCCTTTTGGAAGAAGGAGTTGTTCCTGTTTGAAGTGGGTATTACCAGAGTAGTTACTGCCTGTCATTTAGTAAGTTTATATGCACCTAATATACAATGGGTATATTAGGTCATATATAGTTTCATGGATAAGGCAGAACCAGAATTGGGCAACATTAAATGGAAGGAACTGTGGATGATACAGGTGAAAGACTAAAAGAATCAGTTTAGCATTCATAGAAAGTAATGAGAATGAGGCAATGAACGTGCTAAGATATAATACATACACAGCACTTTAGAAATTCTTGATTTTCACATCACTTCTGATATTTTGAGTGTTATCTACTAAAAATACTTAAACATTCCAACTTTTGGAACTGGCTGAAATATATTTAAGATTTAAAAGATGCTCTGTATTTTTAAAAAGGAGGCTAAAAATTTAAAATGTTCCATTCTGAAGAAAATAAACAATATTGCTACTCTTCACAAGAGCATTTATATGTAGGGTAAAATGCCTAAAACTTAAGAGTCTAAGAATTCCACTGAAAGCATGAACAATAATCCAAATTCTGCCACTTTCACTCTTTATCCTAAATTCTTTTATTAAAAATCCCAATAATTTGGAGCATCCATGATCAATGAAGAGAGAAGAAGCTCTAAGATTAACCAGAACACTAGGTTTCTGGAAAATAGGAGGCACCTAGAATGACCATTCTTTTGTCATATAAAGTGCCAGGTGTATTCTGGGTAGAATAAACATGCCTTAAAATTGTATAAGAGTGCAAGCCCTTGTAGCATCTCTATAGATATTTGGAAATAAACAAATTTTCTCAAAGCTGATGTATGACAGTTTTTCTTCTTCTTTAAACCAATGCATTTAGAAAGGGAGGCTAGCTGCATTCCTTTGTGAGTGCACGTATACATGTATATGCAAATCTGTCCCCCTAACAGAAGAGAAGTCTAGAGACCACTTGGAATTGGAATAACTGGGACAGGAAGGGAAGGTTATTCTTAATACAGCAATTGTATCCCAGTTCATCACAGACAGAACTGAAGGCCTGAAGGCAAATGGCATACTAGGAAGTAACTGGTTAGAGGACATGAAAAGTGCATATAGTACCAATGAGATCATTCTTTTTTTCTTAAATGTAATGTGCTTCCTTACAACGTGTTGATTACCATAAGGCCTAAAAAGCTAACTGCACTAAAGAGATTTTTTGATTTTTTAAAAGTTTTATTGAAAGTGATTGGCCATTATCATGTTATATGGGGGGGGGGGGTGCCTGGGGGTGAGGGCTATGCTTTGGTGAGATATTGGTATACCTGTTTTATCTCCAGTAACTTTATTAGAAAGTTTAAATCCTTTTCATTAGCTTTTTTATCATCTCAAGTTATCTTATCCTTACAACTTCCTTAGAACACTGGTTCTGAAACCTTTTTAATAGTAATTAGTTACATGAGCATTCATAGTAGGGATAAGTGTTATCAAAGGCAACTCAAATTTGGGGATTTAAAATTAACATGTAACTACAAGGCTATTAAGTCTGAAACTGTGTTTTCCCTTCTCTTTTATAAAGGGTTGTTTGAATTAAGCTTCAAGATATTGATAAAAAATAAGATCTAGAAATCCAGCATGATTTACATTCCCTTTGTAATAAGAACATAATCTTAAAAAAAGGTTTAATGAGGGTCACATGGTTCAAAGAAGAAGAGACAACTTCATTTGAGTTTGGGTAACTATGAAAACTGGACTGTCAAGGCAAGACATTTCAGTAAAATTTACTGTTTGAACTGCTGAGTTTGACCACAAAGTCGGAAGGTTTCTGACCAATTGGACTCAGTGGTGTGCACACGGTAGAGAGGAAATGGCCCATATGACAGCATTATTCATCCTTCATTGACCGGCTAAGGTGAGGTCAGTATGGCTAAGCTGTTCTCAGCAGGCCAACCAGTACCACCTAGAATTTTTTGGTGAGATCTATTTAAACAGAAATGATCTGAGACTATTTTAAAATTCTAGAGGTTTCAGAGTAAACTATAACCATTCCCAACTTGCAGTTCTTGGAAGAATTTATAGTGAATGAACTGGTGGTATCATTCTCTCCTCAGCAGTATAGCAATAGTGGTTAAGAGTGCAGACTTTGGTACCAAACAGATTTTGGTTTAAAGCTTGATTCTAATATTTACTGTCTAATATTTACAGTAATTCTGATCCTCAGTTTCCTCATATATAAAATGGGGATAATAGCAGTTATTACAAGGTTGGCATAAGGATTAAATGTAACAATTTCTGTATAGCCCATTGTTTCTGCTCTGTAAGTGGCAGCTACTATTAACAGTATGATCTTTCCCAACATTTTTATTCCAGGACAAACAGAACTCACCAACAATTCTATATATAGCAAAGACATAAAACTAGGGGGACAGGAACCCTCCTTAGTATATGAGTGTGATATGAATGCCACTTCATAGTGTCACTTGGGTAGGATCTCTACAAATGCCAAACAATTGCCATTTGTTTTATAATCTTATATTACCCCTTGAGCTGGCTATATTTTCTTATCTGTCTACATAAAATCCTTAAACTCCCCCTTGCTGTTGCTGCTTTTCATTTCTTTTCCAGCTGCTTTGATGAGAAAAGAAAACAAGTAAGCCTAGGGTTGTGTCTGAATGTCTAGGTGAATCATTTGTAAAGCAACTAATAATGGAATCCCCTTGCTACTTAAATATTAGGTAGCATGAGAAACTCATGGCGAGTCCTTAACTGGAAATGACATGTCAAAACCCTGCAGATGTTAGAATGTACAAACATAAACTGATCCTAGGAAAGAGACAAAATAAGTTGACAGGGACTCCATATGAACCCAGTGGTTGCTTACCAATAGCTAAATCCCATTTCCCTAGTCTTGATATTATATACCAGTGATATGCTTATTTGTATATGTGTATATGTATGTAACTTTCCCCCTCTTTCCTTATAAGGCTATAAGGTCAGGTGCAGTCTCATTTCCCTTAGACCTGCGATAGTGCTTTACACACAAAAGGTCCTCAGTAAATTGTGGGAGCTGAATAAGATAGAAGCTAAAGAAACAGCTAATCTTTCCATACTATTATAGCACTGACCCACCAAAGATATTTTTCATTCCTTTATATTAATAGAACATACTAAGAAAAGGTTTTTCCAATATGCCAAATGGTATTTTTCTACCTGCTTAGGGTTAATGTACTCCCCAAAGTGGCTGACTTTTTTTCTTCTCTGAATATCTCTGGCTCACTAGTTATAGATTTCTTGTATCCTCAATCACTTTCCATCACTTGAAATCAGTAATTTGAACTCATTATGACTGCTCCATTTATCAAAAAAAGAGAAGTGGCAACATACAGGTTTAAAGGCTCAGTACATAGCAGAAGTCATTGATAATTTACCAGATTATATTTTTAGCCTGGTAATTTTTTAAGTTGCAATCAAGGGCCATAAAAGAATTCAACACAGCTAGACTTTGGTTTTATAGTAATAAGAGGAATCTGACCTACCTTTGATTTCCTGGACCTCAATGCCAGCCTTTTTAACTGATCGATGTTCCACTTCTGTAACAGCACAGCAAGGAGAGAAAAAAGTCAGAATCTCCAAAAAGAACATTTGAAAATTTAACTTTGATATTAATTTTAGTCAGTAGAAAATATTTCCTTAATTCATCAAATGCATTATTATATTAGAAACGAGTTCAATGCAAACCACTAATTAAGTGGTCCATGAATCCTGGATAAAATCTCCTAGGGAAAGCTAAAATATTTCTAAGGATTTCATATTTAGAATGAGCTTTTTCTTGTAGAGTTCATAATATTGTATTATTTCTGAAAGACCAAGCAGTTCTGCTTTCATGTGGACAATATCTTAGACTGATTACTAGTTCTGCCATGTTGGGTTACCAGTCTTCTAGTTGATGTTAATGGATTTGACCAGTTAACTACAAGGATGCAAATAAATAAGACACCGATTTAATCCTCAGTGGCAGTCTTACTGTTCCAGATGTACTGTTTTCCAGATTTATTGCACACTGCTCTATGCAGAGGGCTTCTCTATTTTGAAGTTGAATGCCATAGCGCTGTGCTTTTGGGAGAACTTTCTAAAATACACATAATATTATTCCTCTTCTTTCTGTAGATCTTGAGTGGGGACTGGCCGTGTGTATTGTAACAGTCCCTGCCGCAGGTAAATCAGACATGCATCTTCTGAGTTTCAAACCACTAGCGTGGTATAAAGCAGGGGTCGCCAAACCCCAGGCCATGGCCTGTTAGGAACTGGAACGCACAGCAGGAGGTGAGTGGCAGGTGAGTATAACCACCTGCACTCTGCCTCCTGTCAGATCAGTGGTGGCATTAGATTCTCATAGGAGCCTGAACCCTTTGGTGAACTGTGCATGCAAGGGATCTAGGTTGCATGATCCTTGTGGAATAGTTTTATCCTGAAACCATTCCCTCTGCCCATGGTCTGTGGAAAAACTGTCTTCCATGAAACTGGTCCCTTAATGCCAAAAAGGCTGGGGATCATGGCTGGGCCTCAGATTGAAATCTTAATGAGTTCAGGAATCATATTCCTATCCATAAAATTAAGATATTGGCTAGATTTTCTTCTGAATTCTTCTCCATCTTTAAAAGTATTTGTGCATTTGTTTTTGTTCTGAAAATCCTCAGTTTAGTCATGCAGTTAGGGGTTATCCATCTATCTTTGCCTTCTTGTCTGACCATGCCTTCTGGATCCTCTTTGACAATTCAGGTGGTGAGATAGCCACATTTGCAAGGGAAATGTGAAGCTACTGCTGGAGTGGCATAATCCATGGGCATCTCTGCTCACTCAATCCTAACTTGGTTTTTCTTACACAACTGCAAACATTACACAAAGGATAGTTCTGACTATAAAAGTTACCAAATTAATTGATATCCAAACCCTGTATGGTATCTGATTATGTGTTTGGACTCCTGGTTTTACTTTCCACTGCTGTACTTTGTTTTCCTGCCTTTTTATAATTTATGTTTGCACTTTTATAATTTGTATTTTTCTTCATCGTTTACATATCTTGTTTTTGTCCTTTATCTAAAACTACCTGTTGCAGCTCCTGATACCTCAAATTTATCATCCCCAATTATTTTCCTCACTCTCACCTTCTCCTATTTGGGCCCTGCCATGTTTTAAAAGTATTTCTGGACACTGAAGTTTGTGTCCTATCAAGCATTTGGTACACTTCAATTTCAAAAATTTATTTGTTTTAGCATGATATTAGGGGTAAAAAGTTAGTCTAATTTTAGGGATTAAAAATGACGTCCAAATTGCAATTAGAAAACTCCACAACTAGTTGGTGGGATCCTGATGCAGCAAATCTATACTTAGACAAAACATTTTGAGTTACATGAAAATATAGCAATTCAGTTATTTCGGAAAGCTGAAGTCCAAGCAGAAAATTCAAAGTGCTTCCTCTTTGGGATAGTATGTCTCATATAGATGCTGGTATCTCTAGATGCTCAGCAGCTACTGAGAGCTAAAGGGCCATCTGGGAATTATGCCTTATGGAAAGAAGTCAACCCCTCTGCTTTGCCAAAGCCCCCTCCCTCCTTCTGGAACTAAGCTGGAATTAATGCTGACTTTTAATGTAACAGACAGTACTTCAGGCATCAATAATTTCCTGTGGAAACAAGGGGATAAGTGCCAGCAAAAAAAAAAAAAAATCATGTTTCTTTCCACTTAACGGACACCAAATAGGTCTTTTAACAACTACTTTATACCTTGATTCCTACTCTCATCAGTAAAAAGGAAATGCAAATGTTTTTGTTTCATATGCTTTTAAGCAATCAGAGGGAAAATGTGAACAATAATACTATGAAAACCATACTCTCAGTTAAGGTGAACTTCCACACGGTGTTGGTGTGAGCATCTCCAATGTACACGGTCCCATCTTCAGATGCAACAATATCATGAGGCATATCAAAGTGCTGCCAAAATAAGAAGCCACACATTAAAGTGGTGAGCCTTTACTTGAATCCTTCATGAAAAGGCAAAAAAAACAAAGCAAAGTCAACAACAAAACATACTGCTCAAACCAAAGCAAAATATTTCCTATTGAAGCAACTCAAGGCTGAAGGGAGTCATTTATTTATTCATGCCTTGGGTACTGACTCTTCCAGACATAATTCTAAACATTGAGAAATGCTAAGGAACCCCCACCACTGACTTTCAAGTCTTTTAAGTGTTAAAATTTACAGGTAGATTATTTTTTACAATACTGTTTACTTGTTGTTACATTATTTCTAGTTATTTATATTGATTTTTGCCTTCAAGTTTCTTCTACCTTTTAATAACTATCAAATTTACTTTTTAAAATTTGTACAAGTAAAAAAGTCTAGGTATTAATTTTTATTATTCCCATCAAGTTATCATGTGCTATCTTAAAAACTATTTGTAAATTATCGATAAGAAAAATCATTTCAGAGATTTGGGACATTTAATTTTTTGAAATATATACTAAGAGATATGTAGCAATGTGGGGTTTTATACTCTTGAAGTCTTATGTTTGTGATGTTTTCAGTCAGCAAAGGAAACAAATTGAGTGTTACCTCCAAGTATTTCTGGGCTTTTGTCCCTACTTCAGATGTTCTACATTTTAATATATCTTTCTCTGTTTCAAATCATTGTCATCTCCATTATGAGGACACAAGAGACAGGGGAGATCCTTTTATGACTTTCTTTTAGTGGTCACCAAACTAGTTCTTGGAAGAGAAGGCTTAAAATGTTGTGCTGCTGACATTTCCATCTGTCTCTGGAAGCCTCCAAAGGTGCCCTGGGTCTGGCAGTTGGCAGGATATAGATAACATCTGTCACCTTTGAGGCCAGAAGTCCTGCCTGGATACACAGTTATCAAAAATATAACTAGTGAGTATCCAGACTGTGGGCTTATCAGCCAACATCTGCCTACCTGATGTGCTGAGTTCAAAGGGTACTAATGAGACAAACTACTGTTCCTAGCTCAGTTTAGGTGGAGCAGAAGAATACATGCTCTGGAGATAACTATTGTACTTTAGAAACCATCAAGTTCATCACACTGAAAAGAAAAATGAGACAGCTGTGCCAAGGAGTCTCATTTTTTTCATACTCTTAAATAAGCTGTGACAAATGTGTAGAGGAAAACAGAGAGTCAGAAATCAAAATGCTGCCTTGCTGAAATCCTGCAGGCTTGTCATTAAATGTTCATCTTTTTTGGGAGGTTCAGTTTATGGATGGCAAAAGACTACCAAATGATAGGCCACTCCTGTTCTATACCGTAATATGTTCTTAGAAATTTCTTTGTAAAATATATGGTTGTAGATTACTTCATATTTTCTGATAGGAAAAATATAATGATGGGGAAATAAAGGTGAGGAAGGAATGTGTAAACTATTCGCTGGCTAAGAACTTTTCTTTACATAAATCACAATATGTCATAAATTCAAGGCAACAACAATAATAAACCTTTATTAGTGGCTCTCAAATGAGAGAGCCACTAATCTGTATTTCTAGCAGAACCTTGGCCCCACGGATCCATGCAGCCAAAGGTTCTGCTAGAAATACAGTACTTTGGGGCCACTACAGGAACTCAGGGAGGGGCTTAGTAGATGGGACTGTATCTTCTTGCAATCAGAAGAACTCAGTTGTAATCTTTACAATGAACTGTTCTACTGCTTTGTGTCATTTGAAACAAAATTATGTTGTTAAATTTTAAGAGCAAGCTTTAGTATTTTTAGAGCTACACAGATTTAAAGATCTTCTAATCTAGCCTTTGCAGACTCTTTTTTTAAAGTACCCCCAGCAAAATAAAACTGACATGAGAAAAGCATGATAGTATCTTCACCAGGCATCTGGTGACAAAGCCTGGAGCAAACTGCCTTCAAAATCTTGTATTTTATTTTAAAAACTCATAAGGAAAGTTGTGCTCTATTCCATAGCATAACAATGTTTACTTCAACATAGTAAGTTTAAATCTACTTAATATTAAGTAAAACAGTTCTTCTAAGTTGCACATTGTTCATGTTGTGGCTTAATATAGCCCTTGGCATATCAATGTGTACTTCAGGAATGAAAAGGTTAAGCACATTTCAAAGTCAGAAAGACCTAAGTTTGAGATCCACGTATGCTACTCCATGTAGTTTGAACAAGTAATTTAACTTAGGTGAACTTTTCAGCTCAAGTACTATCATTTTAATCATCACTGTGAAGGTTGGAAAAACAACATAAATCTGGGCTTTTTTTTTTTCTTTTGGTATGGAAGGCTGGGGATCATTCTCTTCCTTTTCCATATGAGCTGCTACACAGAAGATGACAAAAAATGCCTGTCTGAAGAGTGTGTATAAAAGCAGATATTGAGGGACCACAAGCCTTTCCTTTGATTACAGGGGGAATGACTTGGGGAGTGACAATGTGTATTTTTCTCTCACAGCTTTTTGATAACATCTGATAGAACTATTTTCTTTATTGTCCTACTGTCTAAGCTTCCCTGCACAGACATAAAAACAGAGTCCCTACATTCAGATGGAAACATCTCTAAAGAATGTAATAGTAGAGGGGGGCGGAGCAAGATGGCCGAATAGGAACAGCTTCAGTCTCCATCTCCCAGCGTGAGCGACACAGAAGACCGGTGATTTCTGCATTTTCAACTGAGGTACTGGGGTCATCTCACTCGGGAGTGCCGGACAATCGGTGCGGGTCAGCTGCTGCAGCCCGACCAGCGAGAGCTGAAGCAGGGCGAGGCATCGCCTCACCTGGGAAGTGCAAGGGGGAAGGGAGTCCCTTTTCCTAGCCAGGGGAACTGAGACACACAACACCTGGAAAATCGGGTAACTCCCACCCCAATACTGTGCTGTAACACCGGCACACCGGAGATTATATCCCACACCTGGCCGGGAGGGTCCCACTCCCACGGAGCCTCCCTCCTTGCTAACACAGCAGTCTGCGTGCGGAGGCAGCAGCGAGGCTGGGGGAGAGGCGCCCGCCATCGCTGAGGCTTAAGTAGGTAAATAAAGCCACTGGGAAGCTCGAACTGGGTGGAGCTCATAGCAGCTCAAGGAAACCTGCCTGTCTCTGTAGACTCCGCCTCTGGGGACAGGGCTCAGATAAAGCAGCAGAGGCCTGTCCAGACGCGAACCACTCTGTCTGACAGCTTTGAAGAGAGCAGTGGATCTCCCAACACGGAAGTTGAGATCTGAAAACGGACAGACTGCCTGCTCAAGTGGGTCCCTGACCCCTGAGTAGCCTAACTGGGAGACATCCCCCACTAGGAGCAGACCGACACCCCACACCTCACACAGTGGAGTACACCCCTGAGAGGAAGCTTCCAAAGCAAGAATCAGACAGGTACACTCGCTGTTCAGCAATATTCTATCTTCTGCAGCCTCTGCTGCTGACACCCAGGCAAACAGGGTCTGGAGTGGACCTCAAGCGATCTCCAACAGACCTACAGCTGAGGGTCCTGACTGTTAGAAGGAAAACTAACAAACAGGAAGGACACCCACACCAAAACCTCATCAGTACATCACCATCATCAAAGACCAGAGGCAGATAAAACCACAAAGATGGGGAAAAGGCAGGGCAGAAAAGCTGGAAATTCAAAAAATAAGAGCGCATCTCCCCCTGCAAAGGAACGCAGCTCTTCGCCAGCAATGGATCAAAGCTGGACGGAGAATGACTTTGACGAGATGAGAGAAGAAGGCTTCAGTCCATCAAACCTCTCAGAACTAAAGGAAGAATTACGTACCAGGCACAAATAAACTAAAAATCTTGAAAAAAGAGTGGAAGAATTGACAGCTAGACTAATTAATGCAGAGAAGGTCATTAACGAAATGACAGAGATGAAAACCATGACACGAGAAATACGTGACAAATGCACAAGCTTCAGTAACCGACTCGATCAACTGGAAGAAAGAGTATCAGCGATGGAGGATCAAATGAATGAAATGAAGCGAGAAGAGAAACCAAAAGAAAAAAGAAGAAGAAGAAATGAACAAAGCCTGCAAGAAGTATGGGATTATGTAAAAAGACCAAATCTACGTCTGATTGGGGTGCCTGAAAGTGAGGGGGAAAATGGAACCAAATTGGAAAACACTCTACAGGATATCATCCAGGAGAACTTCCCCAACCTAGCAGGGCAGGCCAACATTCAAATTCAGGAAATACAGAGAACGCCACAAAGATACTCCTCCAGAAGAGCAACTCCAAGACACATAATTGCCAGATTCACCAAAGTTGAAATGAAGGAAAAAATCTTAAGGGCAGCCAGAGAGAAAGGTCGGGTTACCCACAAAGGGAAGCCCATCAGACTGACAGCAGATCTCTCAGCAGAAACTCTACAAGCCAGAAGAGAGTGGGGGCCAATATTCAACGTTCTTAAAGAAAAGAATTTTAAACCCAGAATTTCATATCCAGCCAAACTAAGTTTCATAAGTGAAGGAGAAATAAAATTCTTTACAGATAAGCAAATGCTTAGAGATTTTGTCACCACCAGGCCTGCCTTACAAGAGACCCTGAAGGAAGCCCTAAACATGGAAAGGAACAACTGGTACCAGCCACTGCAAAAACATGCCAAAATGTAAAGACCATCGAGCCTAGGAAGAAACTGCATCAACTAATGAGCAAAATAACCAGTTAATATCATAATGGCAGGATCAAGATCACACATAACAATATTAACCTTAAATGTAAATGGACTAAATGCTCCAATTAAAAGACACAGACTGGCAAACTGGATAAAGAGTCAAGACCCATCAGTCTGCTGTCTTCAGGAGACCCATCTCACATGCAGAGACATACATAGGCTCAAAATAAAGGGATGGAGGAAGATCTACCAAGCAAATGGAGAACAAAAAAAGCAGGGGTTGCAATCCTAGTCTCTGATAAAACAGACTTTAAACCATCAAAGATCAAAAGAGACAAAGAAGGCCATTACATAATGGTAAAGGGATCAATTCAACAGGAAGAGCTAACTATCCTAAATATATATGCACCCAATACAGGAGCACCCAGATTCATAAAGCAAGTCCTTAGAGACTTACAAAGAGACTTAGACTCCCATACAATAATAATGGGAGACTTCAACACTCCACTGTCAACATTAGACAGATCAACGAGACAGAAAGTTAACAAGGATATCCAGGAATTGAACTCATCTCTGCACCAAGCGGACCTAATAGACATCTATAGAACTCTCCACCCCAAGTCAACAGAATATACATTCTTCTCAGCACCACATCACACTTATTCCAAAATTGACCACATAATTGGAAGTAAAGCACTCCTCAGCAAATGTAAAAGAACAGAAATTATAACAAACTGCCTCTCTGACCACAGTGCAATCAAACTAGAACTCAGGACTAAGAAACTCAATCAAAACCGCTCAACTGCTTGGAGTGAGCTGAGATCCGGCCACTGCACTCCAGCCTGGGCGACAGAGCGAGACTCCATCTCAAAAATAAATAAATAAATAAATAAATAAATAAATAAAAAACCGCTCAACTACATGGAAACTGAACAACCTGCTCCTGAATGACTACTGGGTACATAACGAAATGAAAGCAGAAATAAAGATGTTCTTTGAATCCAATGAGAACAAAGATACAACATACCAGAATCTCTGGGACACATTTAAAGCAGTGTGTAGAGGGAAATTTATAGCACTAAGTGCCCACAAGAGAAAGCAGGAAAGATCTAAAATTGACACTCTAACATCACAATTAAACGAACTAGAGAGGCAAGAGCAAACACATTCAAAAGCTAGCAGAAGGCAAGAAATAACTAAGATCAGAGCAGAACTGAAGGAGATAGAGACACAAAAAACCCTCCAAAAAATCAATGAATCCAGGAGTTGGTTTTTTGAAAAGATCAACAAAATTGACAGACCGCTAGCAAGGCTAATAAAGAAGAAAAGAGAGAGGAATCAAATAGACGCAATAAAAAATGATAAAGGGGATATCACCACCGACCCCACAGAAATACAAACTACCATCAGAGAATACTATAAACACCTCTATGCAAATCAACTAGAAAATCTAGAAGAAATGGATAATTTCCTTCACATGTACACTCTCCCAAGACTAAACCAGGAAGAAGTTGAATCCCTGAATAGACCAATAGCAGCCTCTGAAATTGAGGCAACAATTAATAGCCTACCCACCAAAAAAAGCCCAGGACCAGATGGATTCACAGCTGAATTCTACCAGAGGTACAAGGAGGAGCTGGTACCATTCCTTCTGAAACTATTCCAATCAATAGAAAAAGAGGGAATCCTCCCTAACTCATTTTATGAGGCCAACATCATCCTGATACCAAAGCCTGGCAGAGACACAACAAAAAAAGAGAATTTTAGACCAATCTCCCTGATGAACATCGATGCAAAAATCCTCAATAAAATACTGGCAAACCGGATTCAGCAGCACATCAAAAAGCTTATCCACCATGATCAAGTGGGCTTCATCCCTGGGA
>NC_045437.1:99835273-99848182 GCF_002776525.5 Piliocolobus tephrosceles | reverse complement strand
GTGAGAGAGGGCATCCCTGTCTTGTGCCAGTTTTCAAAGGGAACTTTGAAATGATGCCAGTTTTCAAAGGGAACTAAAAAATGAATGATTTTTTAAGATCAGAATGAATAAGACCTATTTTTTGATAGCACAACAGTAGGACTATATTCAATAATAATTTAATTGTACCTTTTAAAATAACTGAAAGAGTATAATTGGATTGTTGTAACACAAAGGATAAATGCTTGAGAGGATGGATACCCAATTTTCTATGATGTGATTATTACACATTGCATACCTGTGCTAAAATATTTCATGTACCCCATAAATATAAACATGTACTATATAACCACAAAATTAAACATTAAAATTTAATTAAAAATAAAATATAATATTGAGGCATTTTAAAGTTTTTTAAATTAGCAAATCTCATATCTTAGAAATAATACAACATTTTAAGTGTCAGGATATAAACTTGGTTCAGTAGCTGATGATAGTTGCATTTTGATCCAATTAAAACCAATGAATCTTTACATGTTTTGAAGAATAACACTTATTTGCAGCATTTTAGCAGACTGAATTTTCTAAATTTGATATACTCCAAGCACATTCATACAGTGTAGAGAACATTCTGATCACTCTGGCAATCATACTGCAGAGAAAGTACACTGAGAAGACAGAAGGGCCATGGGCACACTGAACACAGTTGCTGTGTTTATAAAAAGCATGTTAGAATAAACAGTGGGAAAACACTTTTGAAGCCAAAAGTAGCTTTTAGTTTCTTAACTAAACCAAATCTTTAGAACTTGAATAAATTCCAGGAAGTGCTATTTTCAAGTCTTGTTGCTTAGTACCGTCACAGCAATAAAGAAAGCAAACAAGATTTCTGTTGCGTCTAAGAGAACTATAAGAGTACACTTAACATGTGATGTTTTCTCTACTTGGATGAAACCAGAAAGAGACTTATTTTTTGTATTCTAACTATAGTGAATTTAAAAACCTGCCATCATATGCAGGTGCAGTTCTACTAAGAACCTTAGAACTGCACACATGCTAATTTGCATCTGAAGAAACTGATATAGGAATAGACAAGGACATTTATTCTAAATAAAATATAAAATAAAAAATAAAATAGAACACTCCCATCAACTTTGCTAAGAAAGTTACCACATCATCTTAAAAGTTTTTCTAAAACTATTCAAGTGCATATTGAATGCCAAGATTTATATTTTAGTTTTCTTCTCAAGAAAATTGAAACCTAGATAATATATGTAAATACCTTGCGCACTGGCTTGAAGATGTCTATAATTTCCCCATTGGAAAAGTTCATCACAAATCCTTGTACAGGTTCTTGGTCCCCCAAATGAGGCTTCCCATTCACTGCGAAGAGCAAGCCTGCAACAGCAAATCCAGTTAACTTTTCTTTAAACTATGGGCAAGAATGGACTTCTAATATATCCACGTATAATAGGCAAACAATAAATTTAGGGTCAAGCTGGTCCCTACAATTGGCAACAAAAGTAGAATATAAAATACTTAGTGTCTCCTCCTGAGTAACCAGATCAGTGGCAAACAGGTTAGTGGACTAACCTCCTTGTAATATGAAAATCGGGAACTGAAATGTGTGTTCCACTTGGAAAGTCAGTAGAAATCAGGAATACATAGATATTGATATATAGATATAATACGCATATATAGCTATTACAGGCATCCTAAATAGGAATTGGGGAAAGTCAGATTATTTAGGCCAATAATTTTGGAGTCTCAGATCTTTTAAAAAATAAGTAATATTTGCCATAGCTACATGGAAAATCCAAGAGAAAATCAAAGAAAATAACTGAAGTTATAGTCTATGTAGAACAATCTGATTTTAAACAACTGGAATTTGAAAACATGAGATGTATATTTCAGATTATCAAATACATATTTTTCCTTAATTAAAAAAGGCCATATTTTTAATTTTTACACCATGAATATACTTTTTAGTAAAATTATATTTCCTAACACAATACTATTTAATCAGAACAATGAAAATGGTGATGTTTACATTAAATAAATAATTCAGATGACTGAACCACTACATTTTCAAAGAATTAAAACGTAATAAAGTATACACAATGCTAAGCCACCATTTAAGATATTTTCATTATTCTTGAAGGATTATAGTTTTTTCTAGGATGTACTATAAAAAAACTATAAACATCAATTACTATTGTGCAAAATTATAGAGAAAATTATCTTTTGCTTAGATTCTGTTCTTAACCAGATTCCTTCTCAACTGATAATTTTCTTCTTATATTTAATTTATTTTTGTTTATTATGAACTTGATCACCCTCTTTATTAAGTAAATGGTCCTGACAAATTTTTCTTTAAATGTGCGGTAAACCAACCTAAGGAATCATAGTTGTGAGAACTTCTTATTACTTTTTCTTTATTCCTTGAGGAAGCCAAATTTGCTCTGTATCCAATCACCTGAGTCCCTTGATTTTTATGTCCTAAATAAGGTGGGGGGCTGCTTGGTCCAGACAGTAGCCATATGTAACTTATAAGAAACATAGGCCGGGTGCGGTGGCTCAAGCCTGTAATCTCAGCACTTTGGGAGGCCGAGATGGGCGGATCACGAGGTCAGGAGATCGAGACCATCCTGGCTAACATGGCGAAACCCCATCTCTACTAAAAATACAAAAAAAACTAGCCGGGCGACGTGGAGGGCACCTGTAGTCCCAGCTACTTGGGAGGCTGAGGCAGGAGAATGGCGTGAACCCGGGAGGCGGAGCTTGCAGTGAGCCGAGATCCGGCCACTGCACTCCAGCCTGGGCAGCAGAGCGAGACTCCGTCTCAAAAAAAAAAAAAAAAAGAAACATAAATATTGCAGTAATACCTATAAATAGTCAATGCGACTTTGATACAGGTATAAATATTTTTATTAAAATATATTGTGCCCTTTAATTGTGATTTTTTCAAAAATTCCTCCTGTTATTGATCTCATTTCACTCCCTTATGAAAAGAGTATATTTTCAATGTTTTCACCATAAAAACATGGTAAGTATGTGAGGTGATGGGTTTGCTAATTAGCCTTACTTAGTCATTCCACATTGTAAACATACATCAAAATATCACATTGTACTCTACAAATATACACAATTATGTCAATTACAATTTTAAAAATACTGTAATAATTGTATGTAAATTTCAGAAATTAAGTATATTTTCAGTAGTTCATTATTTAAAGAAAATATAGTGAGTTGTTTTGTAATATGTTATATGTATTTTATTAGTCTGACTTATTTTTCAGATTTTATTAAAGTCAAGAAAATCTGTTATGAAAATGAGAAAAATGTTCAAGATTTTATTGATTATTTATCCTCGTATTTAGGCATAAGCCACACTTATTTTTACATATTTTATCTTTTAAAAAAATTGGTCACTACTCTTTTTAAAAATGTGAAACGAGTATTTTGAATACTGATTTTATCACACATATACCATCTGTTGATGTGTGAAGACAAATATTAATTATTTAGTACTGGAGCAGATTATCATAATTAAGAGAAAATGAAAATCAATGTTTGGGAACATTTTTAACCCCTTCCAAACAGGTGTTAAATCCTTTGAGTTCTTCATTGTTTCTATACAATGAATAGTGGTACTTTAATCAAAACTGAGTTAGAACACACTAACAGTTTTAAGATACTTTTAAGATGTGAAATATAATGTATCTTCAACCTCCAACAAGAAAGGAAATTTATAAAAAGAGCACATTAAGATAAAAAAATTTTTAAGGATAGAGTACAGTAGGACAGAAGACAACAAACGTATTACGATGAAATACCTGGTATATATGAAATTGCAAATACATTTCTTCCAAATGATGAATGCTTAATCTCTCTCACAAATTCTTTGGTGTCAGTTTTAAAACACTGGATCCGACCATTTTCCCGGTCTGCCACACATAATTGGCCCAAGTGAGGCACAAGGGCCAAGCTGTGAGGAATGGTGAACTGGCCTGGCAGAGGACTGCTCCCTGAAGACTCTGCAGAACAAAGAAAAGCCTTAGATACACAATTTAAAAAATCACCCAAAGTTTGACTCTCTAGTAAGTTTCTAAATTCATGATGGTAAACCATTAAATGCCTGGAGCCAGGGGAAAGATAAGGTAAAGCAATTTATAAGTTTATAATGTCTTTTACCCACAAATGCATTACAGATTTTCTCCCTATTTGGACAGTTTTTTGGTGGATGCATTATTTTCCTTGTAAGATGTGTGTGTGTGTGTGTGTGTATGTATGTGTGTGTGTCAAGCTAACTGGATGCACACAATGACCCAGGTTACAATGACCCTGTAGGGGACAATTACAGCTTAAAGAATGTGAGTGGTGGCCAGTATTGAGTTTCCAGTGATGCTGGCTAAGAATTACAATTGGAGATTAAGAGTCTTATTGGGTACCTTCTCCCCACTGTGTGATGAACTCTCCACTTGGTGAAAACTGCACAATCCTGCTGTTGCAGTAACCATCTGATACATAAATGGCTCCAGTGCCTGGATCCACAGCCACATCAGTGGGTTGACAGAAGTGATTCTGGTCACTGCCTGGTTGCATGCTCCTTCCCAAGATTAATATAGGGCCTTCTTTATTGTTTGGATCCAGTTTGAACACCTTTTTAAAAAGGAACAAAAGCTTTACCTACTTTTCATGGTTATTAGTGATTTACGCTCACATGACTAAGACCACTGTCACAAGCAATTGGAGTAGAACCTCCCAGAGACTTATTTAAAAGAATATATTAATACATTTTACAACTGAATGGGATCCTAGAAATCATCTGGTCTGGTTCCTTCATTTGATAATAAAGCCTATGAAGATTAAGTGATTTGCTCAAGATCACCCGATTAATTAGTGGTGAATGGAGACTAGCACATGGATACCCAGTTCCGTCCACCCTGATGTTTCCTTTTTGTCTTTCCTTAGCTAATACTACAATGCACTCCAGATAATACATGAGCAATAAATGTTTACTGAGATGATGTTTTCCAAGTTATTTGCCACCTATTCATAAAAAACATATTACAGTTACACAAGATATAACTTCTTTTAAAAGTAACACAAATTTGACTTGTTACATATAAATATACATTTTCTAGAGGCCTAGCTAGCCTCAATTTATAGAAGATTAAGGCAGTTTAAGAAAAAAACAAAAACATAAGTGAAAAAATAGAAATAAGACTTAGGGCCAGGCACGATGGCCACATCTGTAATTACAGCACTTTGTAAGGCTGAGGTGGGTGGATTGCTTGAGTCCAGGAATTCAAGACCAGCCTGGGCAACATGGCAAAATCCCATCTCTACAAAAAATTTCAAAAAATTAGCTGAGTATGCTGGTGTGTGACTGTGGTCCCAGCTACTTGAGAGGCTAAGGTGGGAGGATCACCTCAGCCTGGATGGTGGAGGCTGTAGTGAGCCAAAATCGTGCCACTGCACTCCAGCCTAAGGGACAGAGTGAGACCCTGTCTCAAACAACAACAACAACAACAGTTAGGAACAGAGGGAATAAAGACAAATACAGACACTTAAGAAAATGGTTGGGAGGGCCCATGTAGTTATTTGAGTGAAGCTTCACATCTGGCCCAAGGGACAAGTGTGACTTCATCATTTACATACTAGCTTTTTCTAGCATTGAGTTCTAAAAGAAATATTTCAGATGTGGATTGTTACGGACTGAATGTTTGTGTCTCAAATCCAAATTCACATGTTGAAATCCTAACCCCCAATATGAAGGTAATACAAAGCAGGACCTTTGGGAGGTAATCAGGACAAAAAGGTAGAGTTCTCATGAATGGGATTAGTGCCATAAGAAGAGATAACAGAGATTACTGTCACTCTCTCTCTCTGACCAATCAAGGATACTGTGAGAAATTAGCAACCTATAACCCAGAAGAGGGCCCTCGCTAGAACTCAACTGTGCTGCTACCCTGTTCTTGAACTTCCAGACTCCAGACTTGTGAGAAACAAATCTCTGCTGTTTATAAGCCACCCAGTCTATAGTACTTTGTTATAACATGCTGAACTAAGACATGGCTGCTCTATTTTCTTGCTATAACGTACTGGGTCACAGAAGAAAAAACAAACAAAGAAACAAACAAACAAACAAAAAACCCCATAGAACTCCAGAGCATTTCAAAAGCATAATTCTGTTAGCTTCTAATTTGAATATTACCAAAAGGACGACTACCTGATGGAGAGCCACGTCTGTGACCCAGTAATTCCCATCTTTATCTATACTCAAGCCATGTGGCAAGTAAAACCTGCAAAACAAAAATATTTGTGTTAATTACATATTTACTCTCAAGGCATATGTGACAGAAATTTTTCTAATTACTCTGTAAAGACAATACAAAGTTATAAATTGATAAATGTATACTTGCATTATTATAGAAAAGGCCAAAATGAATTGTTAAAAAAACTGTTATAATAAGATTTCCTTGTGACAAACCTTAAGTAGTATTTAATAGTATTAAAATTTATAAATTAAGCCTGCATATAAATTACAGATGTTTATGAAAAAGTATGGTATATTAGAGAAAACAATATCAGTTTAAAAACAGGTTCTAAGGTCATAAATATTAACATCTTACAAATATGTATAAAACTGTCTTAAGAAACATAAATGGATTGATATAGTTTGAGGTTAAAAGATGTTGCAAGGAAATGTAATGTGTTAATATAAACTATTAGATAATATAACTCAAAGGCTTTAAAGAGTGCCTACTAAAGACAGTAAAACCCACAGCACATAACTTTCAGCCAACATGGGCTGTAAATATCTAAGCAAAGTGAAATAGTGAGCCAGATAAACATTAGAGAAGGTTAATCTGGCAAATTAATCTTAATGATCTGGGTAAGGAACTTGGACTGAGCTAACAGAGACACGGACAATACATTGAGGTGGTTTGGTCCAATGATATCTGACAATCCACTAGCTCTGTTAGCTTCTAATCTTAGTGTAGTGTTGACAACACAGATTTTTTTTTTCATGAGCCATAACTGTAACACTCTGATTTTGACTAATTAGCTGAACTAGATCCCTGTTTTGACAACTGAATGTGAGGATTATGATTTGCTTTCAAACAGATACTCCACCGATGGCTAAGTTGATTTAGCAGTAGTTGTTCTGCTTTCCCTTTAATTCCTTTCTGGAATGAAGGTGCTTCTGGTTAATGAATAGAGCACCAATGAAACAGGTTCAAACATTTCACCCCTGACACACCATCTTGAGAATGCTATTAAAAAAATTCTAAGCAGCATTATTATTATCTCCACAAGCAGCTGCACTCAAAACGGTGGCTACCCACCTTGCGAAGAAGCTGGCTTTCCCTGTGCTTAAGCAGATGGAGAAGGGTATAGTTACTGAAGCTGTCAGGTTACAATAGTTCAGGAGATCTATAAGCAAGTGCCTCCCTCACTTCTTTCAATAACCATAAATATCAGCCAACTTTTTTTTTTTTTTGGCTGCTAAGTGCCATCTTGAAATAAGACTAAATAATGAGCAGTTTTCAAATCCAAATTACATATGCATGATAAGGAATGCTAAAAATGACATTTGTTTAGTATTCACTTTGAGATGGAAAAAGAGAAGCTCTTTTTCTTAATGATAATCACTTGATGAGTTTGGTTGTCCTGAAGAATTTTTCTGCTGAAGAATTTTTTTGCATCATTAGATCTGGTTGAGCAGCAACTCACTTAATCAACTATGCAAGATATGTATTACATATGTAATATGTAATAAGCTTGACTACATATTAAAATCACCTGGAAACTTAAGATTATTAGCCCCACTCTATACAAAATCTAAATCTAATTTTTTAAATGAAAAATTGACAAATTTTCATTGTATACATTTATGGGGTACAATGTGATGTTATGACATATGTATACAATGTGCAGTGATTAAATCAAGCTAATGAACATATCCATCACCTCAAATACTTAATATTTTTTGAGGTGAGAACATTCCAAATATACTCATTTAGCAATTATGAAATAGGCAAGGACCTGAATAGACAGTTCTCAGAAGAAAACATACAAATGGCACACAGGCAAGTGAATCTAAATTTTTTGGAGCTTCCCAGATGATTCTAATATTCAGTCAAGATTTAGAAACATCTATTTAGAAGATGAAAGATGGGATGGCCCAGTTAGTTTTCTGCTTTCTTAAGTGCAGCTATACAACACACTCAAATTTCAAGACTCTATGATACATGTTACACTCAATATATGTAGTACAAGTCTTAACAACATAAGTCATTTAACTCACAGATTTTTTCCACTGGACTGGAGTACCGCAGCATTATTTGGATCTATGACAAGAATAGTGTCTTCTTCAATTGGTCCTAGTCCTATTTGCTGGTAAACAAACTTGCTGTCAAACGAGCTAAACAAAATGCAGCACATAGGAAATGAAACAATCATAAACTCCTATGAAATTGAGAAATGCAGACCATTCACTTGAGATTCTAAATACAAAATCAAAAGAGATCAAATGTATTTGACTTCACTCTTTGTCCACCACATTTCAGTCATTTGGATTATAATATACACCATTAACCTGTAGAACCATGCTACTCAGGGTGGTCAGTGGAACTGAAGCATTAGCATTGCTGGGAAATGCAGTTTCAGACCTACTGGACTGAATCTGCATTTTCACAAGACCCCTGGGTGGTTCCTATGCTCACTGGGGTTTGAGAAACATTGATCAAGAACTCTTAATGTACCTGAAAAATTTCAAAAGCTCTTCAAAAGAGTATGCAGTTATTCAATAGACATTTTCTTTCAAATTGTGAAAGAAAATATGACTTATTTTAACTTTGTCATTAATGATAATAGCTGGAACAGCAGTGATCAAAATGTTTGTTATATTTTAGGTGCAACATGCGAATACATATTATAGAGATATAAAAGAAAATGTTCAAAGTATTTAAAAGTTATAAAACCAAATCTATCCTCGAGACAAAAATATGCTTAAAGGCATAAAACTTACCAAATAACAGCTATTCTATAACTATAAAAGGAACAACTATGTAATAATTAATTTAAAAACTTAAATGTGACAATTTCTGCTTTTAATCTCAGTACCTTTTAGGTTATTATAAAACATTATGGACATATATTCATATATATACTTTCAAAATTATATTTCGATTTAAATTGTTAGTAATATAATCCCTTAAATTCACAATTATCACAGACACGGTACTTATTTCCTTTTCTGTTTGGGAAATTATATGTCAAGGGGATGAATGACAAAGATAAGCTCTTCTAATCTAAGCTTCTGTAATAGAGAAGTAAGTGTATGAACCACCAAAAAATCAAGTTATCTTCTCAAAAAAGGATTGGATCAGTACATATTTGAGGGATGTGTCTGTGTGCATGTGTGTGTGTATGTATGTGTGTGTGTTTATAAATACACATATCAAGTCAATAAATGGCTTATGAATATTATTGTAAAACAGAATTTCCTTTTAGCATCAGGCAAGGTTGTGAAAAAAGTATTAACATTTTGTAGTTCAACTGTTTAAGCAAAAGAATCTGAATAACATTAAATATTTGCTATTATATATTTGCAATTTGGGAAGGTAACAGACCACTTGGATCTGTCATGAATCCATTGATCAGCTGGCTGCCATTTGTATGGAACTTATGTAGAGTCCCAGTACTGTACATAAATAGGAGAATGAAAAAATTCTTAAATTATATTCTTTGGCCATTAAAAAATACATCACACAATTATCTGAGCTACTTGACTGTTACAGTCTTTTGGGTATAGTTTTCCTGTAAGATAACAATAAGTCCCTGAAGTAGTTCTTATTAATGATGCATTCAATTGAACACAAAATATTGATTCAGCTTTGTCAATCTAAAACTTAAGTAATATTCTTTACACATGCTATTATATGCAGTTAAGAACCACACAGTGGTATCTAGAAAAAAAAAAAAAACAAATTTATGAAATGGAAGTAGCATCATTAACAAAAAAGATTTCATAAAATATTTATGGGGGGTCATTATCAAACTGAAATGTGAAATTGTATTAGGTAGGAACCAATGTAAGAATATTCATAGTATTATTAAATCATGGGAAAATGGTAAAGGGCAAATATGAAGTCACTCTTGCTGGTATGAAACACCAAATAATTTATCCTATATCTCAAACTCTATTTTCAGTATGAATTTATTTACTAAAAATATCATAACTATTCCTCTGAAAAACATAGGTACTGGATTCAACCATTAATAATCTTTTATTTTTTCAACTTGACTATAATAATGGCTAACAAGTTCAGCACATCTGAGACTCAGTATATTGTAACCTTCACATTCATATGTAATAGGTTAAAGTTTCTTCATTCATTATCTCTTTCTAAGGTATGATACGGTTTGACTGTGTCCCCACCCAAGTCTTATCTTGAATTGTAGTTTCCATAATCCTCACCTGTCGTGGAAGGGACTTGGTGGAAAGTAATTGAATCATGGGGCGGTTACCTGCTTTCTGCTGTTCTCGTGATAATCAGTGAGTTCTCATGAGATCTGATAGTTTTATAAGGAGCTTTTCCCCCTTTTGCTTGGGACTTCTCTTTCTTGCCATCATGTGAAGGACATGTTTGCTTCCCTTTCTGAAGCAATCTGCCTGATTGTAAGTTTCCTGAGGTTTCTCCAGCCATGCTTAACTGTAAGTCAATTAAACTTCTCTCCTTTATAAATTACCCAATCTTGGATATGTCTTTATTAGCAGTGTGAGAAGGAACTAATATAGGAAATTGGTACCAGAAATGGGGTGCTGCCACAAAGATACACAAAAATGTGGAAGCAACTTTGGAACTGGGTAATAAACAGAAGTTAGAACCATTTGGTGGGCTCAGAAGAGGACAGGAAGATGTGGGAAAGTTTGTAACTTTCTAGAGTCTTGTTGAATGGCTTTGACGAAAATGCTGATAGTGATATGAACAATGAAGTCCTGGGATGGTCTCAGATGGAGATGATAAGCTTGCTGGGAACTGGAATAAATGTCACTCTTGCTATATTTTAGCAAAGAGACAGTTGGCATTTTGCCCCTGCCCTAGAGATTTGTGGAAATTTGAACTTAAGAGAGATGATTTAGGGTATCTGGTGGAAGAAATGTCTAAGCAGCAAAGCATTCAACGTGTGACTTGAGTGCTTGTAAGAGCATTCAGTTTTATTAATTCACAAAGATATGGTTTGAATTGGAACGTATGTTTAAAAGGGAAGCAGAGCATAAAGGTTTGGAAAATTTGCAGCCTGATGATGTGCTAGAAAAGAAAAACCCATTTTCTGAGGAGAAATTCAAACCAGCTACAGAAATTTGCAAAAGTAATGAGGAGCCAAAAGTTACTCGTCAAAACAATAGGGAAAATGTCTCCAGGGCATGTGAGAGGTCTTCACAGCAGCCCCTTCTATCACAGACCCAGTGGTCCAGAAGGATAAAATGGTTTGGCTGGGCCTAGGGCCTTGCTGCACTGTGCAGCCTCAGGACTTGGTGCCTTGTGTCCTAGCTGTGGCTAAAATAGGCCAAGGTACAGCTTGGGCCTTGGCTTCAGAGGGTGCAAGCCCCAAGCCTTGACAGTTTCCCTTTGGTGTTGAGCCTGTGGTCGCAGAGAAGTCAAGAATTGAGGTTTGGGAACCTCTGCCTAGATTTCACAAGATGTATGGAAATGCCTGGATGTCCAGGAAGAAGTTTTCTGCAGGGGAGGAACCCTCACTGAGAACCTCTGCTACAGCAGTGTGAAAGTGAAATGTGGGGGCAGAGTCCCCATACAGAGTCTCCACTGGTGCACTGCCTAGTGGAGCTGTGAGAAGAGGGCCACCACTCTCCAGACCTTGGAATGTTAGATCCATCCACAGCTTGCACCATGTGCCTGGAAAGGCAACAGACACTCAATGCCAACTGTGAAAGCAGCTGAGAGGGAGGATGTACACCTCTTAGCCACAAGGACGGAGCTGCCCAAGGCTGTGGGAGCCAACCTCTTGCATCAGTGTGACCTGGATGTGAGACATGGAGTCAAAGGGTATCATTTTGGAGCTCTAAGATTTGACTGCCCTTCTGGATTCTGGACTTGGATGGGGCCTGCAGCCTCTTCATTTTGACTGAATTTTCCCATTTGGGAGGGACCTGGTGGAAAGTAATTGAATCATGGGGGTGGTTACCCCATGCTGCTGTTTTCTGGTAGTCAGTGGGTTCTCACGAGATTTGGTGGTTTTATAACAGCCTTTTCCCACTTCTGCTCAGCACTTCTTCTTGCCGTCATGTGAAGGATGTGTTTGCTTCCCCTTCTGCCTGATTGTAAGTTTCCTGAGGCTTCACCAGTCATGCTGAACTGTGAGTCAATTAAACCTCTTTCCTTTCTAAATCACCCAGTCTCAAGTATGTTTTTATTAGCAGCATGAGAAGGAACTAATAAAAGGTTTAAGTCTCACATTCCTCATTATTCAGAAACATTTCAGTGCTTTGTAAAGGCACAATGGCAATCTAAATGATGTGAAAATTAGGTGTCTGCTATTAGGAGTTAAAACCTTTCCCCCTCTTTTTTTAAATGGAAATGTTGATTGAGATAATTGTAAATGCATATTCAGTTGTAAGAAATAAAAAAGTTCATCAAAAAGCTTATCCACCATGATCAAGTGGGCTTCATCCCTGGGATGCAAGGCTGGTTCAACATTCGCAAATCAATCAACGTAATCCAGCATATCAACAGAACCAAAGACAAGAACCACATGATTATCTCAATAGATGCAGAAAAGGCTTTTGACAAAATTCAACAGCCCTTCATGCTAAAAACGCTCAACAAATTCGGTATTGATGGAACGTACCTCAAAATAATAAGAGCTATTTATGACAAACCCACAGCTAATATCATA
>NC_045437.1:99824073-99834873 GCF_002776525.5 Piliocolobus tephrosceles | reverse complement strand
AACTTCAGCAAAGTCTCAGGATACAAAATTAATGTGCAAAAATCACAAGCATTCTTATACACCAGTAACAGACAAGCAGAGAGCCAAATCAGGAATGAACTTCCATTCACAATTGCTTCAAAGAGAATAAAATACCTAGGAATCCAACTTACAAGGGATGTAAAGGACCTCTTCAAGGAGAACTACAAACCACTGCTCAGTGAAATCAAAGAGGACACAAACAAATGGAAGAACATACCATGCTCATGGATAGGCAGAATCAATATTGTGAAAATGGCCATACTGCCCAAGGTAATTTATAGATTCAATGCCATCCCCATCAAGCTACCAATGAGTTTCTTCACCGAATTGGAAAAAACTGCTTTAAAGTTCATATGGAACCAAAAAAGAGCCCGTATTGCCAAGACAATCCTAAGTCAAAAGGACAAAGCCGGAGGCGTCACGCTACCTGACTTCAAACTATACTACAAGGCTACAGTAACCAAAACAGCATGGTACTGGTACCAAAACAGAGATATAGACCAATGGAACAGAACGGAGCCTTCAGAAATAATGCCACACATCTACAACCATCTGATCTTTGACAAACCTGACAAAAACAAGAAATGCGGAAAGGATTCCCTATTTAATAAATGGTGCTGGGAAAATTGGCTAGCCATAAGTAGAAAGCTGAAACTGGATCCTTTCCTTACTCCTTATACGAAGATTAATTCAAGATGGATTAGAGACTTAAATGTTAGACCTAATACCATAAAAACCCTAGAAGAAAATCTAGGTAGTACCATTCAGGACATAGGCATGGGCAAGGACTTCATGTCTAAAACACCAAAAGCAACGGCAGCAAAAGCCAGAATTGACAAATGGGATCTAATTAAACTAAAGAGCTTCTGCACAGCAAAAGAAACTACCATCAGAGTGAACAGGCAACCTACAGAATGGGAGAAAATTTTTGCAATCTACTCATCTGACAAAGGGCTCATTTCCAGAATCTACAAAGAACTCAAGCAAATATACAAGAAAAAAACAAACAACCCCATCCAAAAGTGGGGAAAGGATATGAACAGACATTTCTCAAAAGAAGACATTCATACAGCCAACAGACACATGAAAAAATGCTCATCATCACTGGCCATCAGAGAAATGCAAATCAAAACCACAATGAGATCCCATCTCACACCAGTTAGAATGGCAATCATTAAAAAATCAGGAAACAACAGGTGTTGGAGAGGATGTGGAGAAATAGGAACACTTTTACACTGTTGGTGGGACTGTAAACTAGTTCAACCATTATGGAAAACAGTATGGCGATTCCTCAAGGATCTAGAACTAGATGTACCATATGACCCAGCCATCCCACTACTGGGTATATACCCAAAGGATTATAAATTATGCTACTACAAAGACACATGCACACGTATGTTTATTGCGGCACTATTCACAATAGCAAAGACTTGGAATCAACCCAAATGTCCATCAGTGACAGACTGGATTAAGAAAATGTGGCACATATACACCATGGAATACTATGCAGCCATAAAAAAGGATGAGTTTGCGTCCTTTGTAGAGACATGGATGCAGCTGGAAACCATCATTCTTAGCAAATTATCACAAGAAGAGAAAACCAAACACCGCATGTTCTCACTCATAGGTGGGAACTGAACAATGAGCTCACTTGGACTCGGGAAGGGGAACATCACACACTGGGGCCTATCATGGGGAGGGGGGAGGGGGGAGGGATTGCATTGGGGAGGTATACCTGATATAAATGATGAATTGATGGGTGCTGACGAGTTGATGGGTGCAGCACACCAACATGGCACATGTATACATATGTAACCTGCACGTTATGCACATGTACCCTAGAACTTAAAGTATAATAAAAAAAAAAAAAAGAAATAAAAAAGTTCTGTGTGCACTTTACCCAGTTTCTCCATTTTGCAAAACTATATATAACATCACTACATATAATAAAACTATATATAATATTTTCATTTACTCTTAGTTTAGTTCCTTGGAATATACTAGTACATTACCTTTCTATGCCACCCCAATCTATGGAATATGGAAAGTTATCGATTCATAACAACAATTCGTAATTCTTGCCAAGTGCTATCTACTTTATATGTAGATTGTGAGTTCTGACTCACCATCGACAGCTAATAACAGTGGCAGTCCAAGTGCCTATTATATATCGTTGTATTAGACCTCAGCACACATAATTCCACATCTTCCCCTCTCTGCAGAATGACAAACCATTAGGGAAACCTGATATATTTACTTGCCCCCATGGTTTCTCCAAGAATGGGATGCAGTATTTCTGTAAGATAACTGCCCCTTTGATCTGTCTTGTCATTCATTCAAATATTCATCATCATTCCTAAATCTCTGGTCATATTATTTTAGGAAATAGCACTCCTGCAATTTATTGATGAGGAGAAAATAAAAAGGTTTCCCTCCCTCTCCAGGAGCATACACTGAACTTCTGCAACTTAAAGCATTTCTTATAGCTTCAGATTATTTCTCTAGACCACTCAAATATTTGAAAGTGTAAACTATAGGTTAAATTACTCCCTGACAGCCATGTAAGATCAGAGTCACAGACCTGAAATGCTGGGCTTGGCTTCCAAGAAAACAAGCTGCATTAAGGAAGAAATATAAATAACAGACCCATAGTCCTTGTGCCAGTCAGGTCAAATGAAAATGTTGCAGCTGATGAGTAGGTAAGTGAAAAACATCCTCTATCAATGGCATTGTTCTGCACTGCACACAAATGTAGAAAAAAATGTATCAAGTAATTGATATTGTGCTGCCACAAACACTGTTTGTGTATGGGCATTTATATTCATAATATAGAAATTTCAAGTTTCCAGTGATGGCAGCAAATAGTAAAATTAACTAATTTGAGGATCATCTAATTTTATTTCATTATCCACTTTTTTGGTGTTGTAATAGAGAATTCTGACATAGCAAATGAAGGAATGGGAAACAAAATAGCAAATGAAGGAATGGGAAGAAAAATAAGGAACAAACAAAATAAGACAGAGCAAGTAAATCAGAGTAATTTTTTTTTTTTTTTTTTCTGAGACAGGGTCTCACTCTGTACCCACATTGGAATGCAGTGGCATGATCATGGCTTATGGGAGCCTCAACCTCCCAGACTCATGTGATTCTCCCATCTCAGCCTCCTGAGTAGCTGGGACCACAGGTGCACACCACCATGCCCAGCTAATTTATTTTTATTTTTTGTAGAGATGGGGGCTCTCCCTATATTGAGCAGGCTGATCTTGAACTTCTGGGCTCAAGCAATTCTCCCAACTCCACCTCCCAAAGTTCAGATATTTATAATTAAAAGTTGGAGCCTTAAAAAAAATCATCTTGCAACATATCAAGATACCTTTCCCAGTATCATATTACAATGTAACAACTAATTATCTGGGTCTTTTTTAGGTTTTGTTTGCTATCACAAATTACACTCATGTCATCTATATGTATAAAGGGCATTTTATGTTTGCTTAAGGCTAGTTTTCCATAGCTTTATGATGATTATTCATATTATTACTATACTTCCACTGTTAAGAATATCAGTGATAACGCAAATTCTAGAATTTACTGATTAGAGAATCTGTTCATTTAACTACCATCCCTCAAAAACAAAGTAAAAAAAACACAAAGCAAACAAAACGTAACAAAACAAAATTCAAAGATAAAACACTCTACTTACATATAGCTCATTTAAATGCAGTAATTTACTTCCGTAATGTAAATAACAAAGAAGAAAAACCCAGAATTCTTAGGAAGAATGTAGCTTTAAAGGAATTAATTACTACATAATAGGCCTGACCACTTCATTTAAAATCATTGTGATGTCTTTTAACAGACGTCTATATGTTTAAACTGGCAGCATCAAGGGACATTCATTTACTCAGATGATTGGTTGACCAGTCCTAATCCTTTAACTTGGGATAGCTGGAGCGTCACGGATCTAACAGCTGGTCCCTGATGGTTACACAGGGCAAATAATAAAATAAACTGACATCTTTTCTCAAATGAGAAAATAACAGTCCCCCTCCAAACACATATGTTAAATTTGCTAAGTAAGTAGTTTATAAACTCTTGTAATTCAAAGAAAGGTAACCCTTGCACAGTTCACAAATGGCTGTCAGATTATAGAGCTGGATACACCGTTGCTATAGCAAACTACTTTTTTAGTGTTCTAAAGCAGCTACTCCACATTATTTGCTGCAGAGGTCTTTATTTCAAGCACATTTAACTTTTTACAGGATATAATAATACCCTGAACATTTCACACAGTGCCTGGAGCACTTTTGATTTTTCTTTGCTTCTCTGGAAAAGCACTCAGTTGAAGAGACTGAACTGTGACCTATGGGCTGGAATTCATCAGTTCTTTACTTTAGCAGTTTGAATTCTCCATTAATGATTTTTCACATTAGCAGCTAATCAAACAGTTTAGATAAGGCTGGGAAGAAATGCTTTGCTATATTCACACACATAAAAGAGCTAGAGTAAGGAGAAAATAAACTTCTATGCCATCAATAAAAATTAAGGGAATTCAAAATAAATAATAGCAACTGAAGGAAGATATGAAATATAATGTAATTATCTAAATTAAGAAGCTAGAGAAATAACTGTAGGTTTTCATGCAAGAATATAAGTGAAAATGTAACCTCAGTGTTTGAAAAGCAAAGATATACAAAGGTCAGAGACTCTCTATGGAATATAACTTAATACTATGTTAAAAACACTTACTTCTGAATATAGACACATTGTAAAAAGTCCCTGTGAGGCAGGAAAAGAGATGGGCAGACAAAAAAAAAAAAAAAAAAAACTTCAGTATGACTAGTGCCATTTTGGGCCTAGAACTATAGATACCATGGATATGAAAAGAAAAAAGAACTAGGTATCATACATCCAGACTCTGGATTCTATTCAGTCAATAAGGTCACTGGGGACAAGTGACTTAACAAGGTGCATCTTGTTACTTAACACTATGAGGTAGTTATTAAAGCCCTCACTTTTTAGGCAAGCAACTCAGAATCAGGGAGTTCAAATGTCTTGATGTAAGTCTCAAACACAGGAGATGGTAACCAAGATTCAAATCCAGGCCTCCTATCTTCAAAAAAATGTGATTTTCTCTTACCAGGATTGACCTGACTGAATTGGTAAATCTCCCACCAGTTATCAAATTCAATGTGTATTGTAGAAGAGATGGAAGAATAGTCACATAACCAAGAAGAACTAGAGAAAATAGCATAAAACTGGAAGAAAAAGGCTCCAGTAAAGTGAAATGGCGATATGAGAAAGATAGAACACTGAAACATTCTTTTTTGTAGAACTCCTTATAGTTTTCCCTCAGACATGAAGGTACTTAGGTAACAGACAGTTTTGAGTTCTGTTCTCCAGGGCCAGTTAAACCCTAAGGTAGGAAAGAAATTGCAGATGTTGAAGCATAACCCAGGTAGATATGTTAACTGAGGCTCCAGAAAACTAGCGAAGCAAATCTTGAACTGATTTTTCTACAAGTTAGGAAGCAGACAGATTTCTAAAACAATATATCTTGGCAAAATTACATACAGTATTGATAAAGAGATGGTTTGTGAGCTATCTGGGGGGAGGAGGGAAGAAGATTCCTAGAAGACTATGAGTTCTCTACAAACAAAACTTGCAAAACCAACCATTCAGCTATTCAAATTTTACAAACAGCATCTATGAAGATATAAAAGGCATGCTTATCAATGAGACCTAATACAAAGCTGGGAGACCTAACACAAATCCTCTGGCTAATTAAGATTAAAATAATATCTGTAAATTGAAACAATGCTAAATGTAATAAAGTGGAACATAATTGGAATAAAGCCCTGAATTCAATATTTTTAAAACACTGCATAAGCATAAACTTCCAGTAAAAATATCAGCACAATTTTTGACATATATTTGGAGATCTTTGAGATTACAAATTCTACATAAGGCGACACAGTGATATAACTGCTAAAAAAAGTGAATACAATTCTCTTCTACTAACAGACATGTAAAATACACATCAAGGGAACTAATTGTAACACTGATCAAATAATACATGAGGTATTGTGACCACTTCTAGGTAAAACACTTTAAAGGGGAGAGAAACCAAAATTCCTTCAGTTGAAATAAATCATGTCAGCATGAATATTAGTTGAGAGCTTGGAGAATATTCAGTTTGCAAAAGATAAGGCTTTCTTCAAATATGCAAATAATTGACATGGATAAATGGGAATAAATTCATCCTGCATTACTATAAGGTGAAGTTATGGGACTCAGATTTAGGTAAAATAATGAAGAACTTTATAACATCTAGATGGGTCCCATAATTGGAAAGCCTGTCTCATATCTAGGGAATTTCTTGGCACTGAAAAATTTCAAGCACTGGATGATGGTTGAAGTTGCTGTAGAAGAGATGTGTACTTTAGGTGGGAGGCTGGAGATAAGCTCCCTGATGGACACTTGCTGTTTTGGGTGTACAGTGTTTATTGTTCCATTTTGTGACAACGAAACCTCACCTTTTTTAGTTGACCCAACATTTTGAGCTCCACTCTCAGCCCACTGCTTCAGATAATGTTGACACTACTCCCACGTTTCGTGGGTAGAACAAGACTCAGGCTAAGCCACAGACTCAATTTTATTCCTCTGCCCAAAATAATTGGTTTAATGTGCAGTGAGACACGATCTAGGTCAGACCAAGGAATGCTACAAAGACTAATTTTAGTGAGTTTATGTTGACTTATCAGGCAGATAGACTACTATCTCTACTGTGATATTAGGAAGATAATGTGAATCGAACCTGCAAATGGAGAGGAGCAACTGAATGAATCAGGGACTGGAAATGGAGCCACCCTACAGAAAAAATGAGCTGTAAAATAGATCCTGATGATGTAATTGGGCTACTATATTCCTTGAAGTTTTCACTTATACAAACTAATTTTCTCTTTTCCTAAGTTAGTTTATATTGAGTTTTCTCTCTTCTTTGTAACAGAAAGAATCTGAAGTTATACTACTTCCAAGATCCCTTCCAACTCCATGTGAACAAATGATAAATGAAATAAGAAATACAACTTCTAACATCTATAAGTTAGGAGCAAGACCCATAGTTAAGTTAAGTGGGTATATGATGTGAGTTCTGCATAGTACACCCCAACCATAGCTCAGATACATGAAAGAAAGTCCAAGAAGCACTTTGAGTGCGGTGGCGATTTTAAGACAGAAACTCAGGAACAGCTATTACTGAGGCAAAAGCTACCCAGATCCTGTTGGGAAGCATTTAAACTTTAAAGAGCTTTAGCTGCCATGCTGCCCTAACAGCAGGGCAGACAAGAGACTCTTTAAAGTTTCATTATACCCTGCTGGCAATAGGCATTTCTTATTTCAGCTAGAAGAGAAGCTTGTTAAAGTAGCAATATTAAAGTAAGGGAGAAAAATGGAAATCAAATTGAGAAAGGGAGTGACTATCATCTTTCAGGAGGTCAGAGGTTTATCACCATTATAATTTTGGTTGCCACGTATATTTAGTGTGGTTAAGTCAAAGAATAAGGGCTGATCAGGGTAACCAGGTGGGAATGAAGAATAATAGTACTGATGAAGACAGCTGACACAATGATATCAAAGGAGCTTTGGGTACTAAGTATTAATTAGGAATTATTATTAACTCCAAGTACTGTCTGATATTTAAAGAATGATCACATCTTATGAACTATGGGATATAATGTGCTTCAATTTGATTTAGAATATGCCCTGGTCTTATAGAACCTACAATTTTGTGAACCTCAGAAATATCAGAATGGGAAATATTTCAAGGAAAAATAATATAGGATTTGTCACTATCAAACAGTGGTAACAAGAAGAATGCAGTTTCCAACTAATTTTTAATTTGTATTGTCCCTCACCTGTACATTATAAATTCCACGGGAAGGTACTTCTTCTTTGTATAATCCTTGGATTTTTAATGAAGGACAAAAAAAAAAAAAAAAAAAAAACTATGTACTTCATCCAATTTACAGAATGTGACTTAGGAATGATGGCCATGCATTACCATTCAAATAACAGAACCTGAATTTAATTTGTTCTTTGAACAAATCCAAATGTATTTTCCTAAAAAATAGCTAACAGAGTAATCTACTTCTAAGTCTACTCAGAGAGCTGAGGGCCAGAAAAGAATTTCCTTACAACCATGGATTGCAAAATCTGCTAGGGGCAACAGGCAATACTAGGAAGGGAGAAGGAAAGAGAGAGAAAAAATAGTTTTACATCTGAAAGATAAAGATGAAGAAGAAAGAAGAAACAGAGATTTAGTGAGTAAAATCAGCAGTTTTCTCTGAAGACATCTTGCATGTTCAACTGCACCCCTTTATAGATGTCATTTATCAGGGCAAATACTCCGGGGCTTTGCCAGTGAAACCAGAATCTATTTCTATAGGATCCTGGTTACCTAGATGCTAGCACAGCCAGATAAGCCACAGAAAATGCTCTTAGGTGGTTCCTGTTTTGTAGTCTTATTTCATCTCCCACCCTAAACTGGACTTCACAGATCCCTTTTTCTATTAAAATATTCCAGTCTCTGCTGTTTACTTGGAAATGAGTATCACATTAAAATGGAAAACTGGCCTTTGTCCAATTTAGCTTTAGCCAGCTGAAACAGTATCAATGGGAGAAAATGATGCTGTAATTTTCTCCTCTGGTAAAATGTGGCTAGAAATCCATGCAGAAAATGTAGCAATATTCATTAAAATGAAGAATAAGTACCATGAATAGTAACAGTTTGCTTTTAAAAGCACTTGTTAAAATACCATTAGATGTTCAATAATGACTAAGACGATGTAACAGAGATGTATGAATGAGAATGTTGAGTTTGATTATTTACTTTGAACTCTGAAGTGATCTTTTTCAGATTCCATTTTCAAGTATGACAACTGGAAAGGACAATTAAACAGTAACAAAGCTACCAATCTACTCTGAAACACTGATTGAATTCTGTCGTCAACTGCACAAAGAAAATTAGACATATGAATATGTGACAGAACGAGGTTTAACATAAATTTAATCAACATCTCTGAAACTGGAGAAGACCAATTGAACTATACATGTAGATCCTCAATTTTCCAAATGAGACCCCATAGTTATACATATGAAAAGAGAAGATATATTGGATTTAATTGATGAAAGATTTTAAAATTTATCTCCCTAGGTAAATTTGTATTGAAATAAATGAATAAATGGATATTCATTCCTTAAAATAATTAAAATAACCTGCTAAATTGTGGGGCAAGCTTTTAAAAATACAATCATGAACATGCTTACAATTCTATTAAAAGCAGTATTGTAAAGTGGCTAAATGGGCCAACTCTGGAGTTAGATGGGAAGCAACTGAAGCCTGGTTTTGCCACTTGCTAATTTGGGCATAGTAGTACTTAGCCTCTTTTGGTTTCTACATCTGTAAAACCTGAATAATGATGGTAACTCAGATGACACACTCAATAACTGTTTGACGTTTTTACTAAAAATCCCTCTAAGAAGGTAGGAAAGGAAAATCCAGAGAATAAAGCAGGAGTAATAGAGTTATTCTTAAGTCTTTGATGCTCATGAAAAGAGCAAATTTGAGTAATAAAATTAGTCTATATTAAAACCTGAAGGCCAAGTTACTATTTCTTCATATGTACTGGCCAAACTGCCCCAACCACACTGTCCAGGACAAAGGTCTTGGCATAGTTCTGCACCCAGGACATGAAAGTAACAAACGGGTGTTATTATAGTCAACCAGCAACCTTTCTTAATTGATCACTTATCATGAGCACTCTCCTTGAAGTCTTGAACATTTTCACTAAGGTACTGACTTAACTATCTTTAATGTTATAGATAGATAACAGGAGGGAGCAAATTGGCAAGTGGGTAGAATCACAGATTGCTACTGTCTTCTTTCCATAAACTATTTCGTGAAACTACTTTGTTTTAAAGCACACAAGACTTCCTTTCTGCTACTTACTACAGTCAGATGTTAAAAGGACAAATACATTTTGCCATAAAATCAAATTCTGAAAAACCTTTATAGTTCTCTCACCATTATTCTTAGTTTAATGAAAAAATTATGCACACTATTTTTATTTTCATTTGCTTATTGAAGAAAAAATATTACTTACTTTCCATCCCAGACATGGTCACCTCTGTGGAAAATCACCAGGTTATTCTTAGGGTCTAGAGCCACCCCAGAAACCTGGCCTGGCAACAAGTATACTCCAGGCCAATCCAGTGCCTCTTCCATGTGGAAATCTAAAAGATATATCCACACATTTAGTGTAAAAAGGAAAGGTCGAATTGCCTCGTGAGGATTCACAATAGTTACAAGAAGCTCATGCAATAACATCACTAGGTGCAAAGAAATAAAAAAGACAATCAAGCCGTGCTCTACATAAATTATACCACATGCACATTCCAAGTAACTTTCTGAGTGATGAAATGAAGTGACTGGGAACTTGGATTAGGACTGTTTTCTTTGTTTTCCTTTTGATAAGATGCCTGTAAAGCCAGCTAACTCAAGTCATTGAAGGGTATATTTGAGATGGCCTTCTTCTCAACAAGATTCTTTCTCTACTCTGTTTGGAAAATACGACAACATAACATTTTAATACAAAGCTTTTAAATGTTTTAAATAAACAGGAAGAATGGGCAATAAGCCTGGCACTCTGTGTTCCTCTGTCCCTTTCCCTCATTCATCTATCTATCTATCTATCTATCTATCTATCTATCTATCTATCTATC
>NC_045437.1:99715126-99824063 GCF_002776525.5 Piliocolobus tephrosceles | reverse complement strand
ATCTATCTATCTATCTATCTATCTATCTATCTATCTATCTATCTATCTATCTATCTATCTATCTACCTACCTACCTACCTATCTACCTACCTACCTACCTGTCTGTCTAATCTATCATCTCCTGAGTAAATTCTGGATATTCAATATAAAATAGCCCCCATAACAAACCATTCATTGATGATTCCTTGTTACACAGAACTAAGATATCAATCTCATTCTCCTAACTTCAGTGACCCTATAAGAATAGGACTCTTTCACTGTTCCCATATTTGGTTTCCTAAAATGAGAGAAGAAAAAAAATGAAACTCTGTGAATGAATGATTTCCAAATTATTCTTATTTCTGATCAGAATATATTTATCTTCAGAGAATATCTGGGTTTGCATGTGTGGGTGTTTTGAGACAGGGTCTCACTCTGTCACCCAGGCTGGAATGCAGTGGCATGGTCACAGCTCACTATAGCCTCAATCTGCTGAGCTCAAGCAATCCTCCCACCTCGGTCTCCTGAGTAGGTGGGACAATACGAGTGCACTACTATGCCCAGTTAATTGAAAAAGACAATTTATTCCAGAGACAGCATCTCACTGTGTTGCCCAGGATGGTCTCCAATTCCTGGGCTCAAGTGATTCTCCTGCCTCAGCCTCCCAAAGCGTGGGGATTATAGGTGTGAGCCACCACAGCCAGCCTCATTTGTGTTAATCCCTTTTATAAACATGCCCATGGATAAAGGGGGATAATGTATATATCTGTACTAATTGAGGATATAGAGTTATGAAGATCACTGTGAAAGCTATTTTATCAGCACTGACATTTCTTTCCCTCCCAAATGCTTTAACAAAGATTCTGAGAAGAAAAGCAGCAATTTCAGTCTCATTCCTCCTTGCCACTCTCTGAAGGATATGGCAACATGCAGTGAAATCCTCAAAGGCAGACACTGAAGACTGGGGGGAGAAAGAGAAGCTCAAAGCTTATATGATCAGCTATGAAAACTTGAGAGGATGCTTCTGTGAGAACAAGTACTTCAAAATAATTCTGTCAACTACAGAAAAGAAAAAGTACCTTTTTACCCAAAATATTTTAAACTTTGTACTTTAATTTTTTCTTTAATAAAAATTAACAAAACATGTAACAGTAGGATGCCCAGATTAGTTCAACCTTTGCTGAAGCATCTTCTTTCTTTCCTTTTTTTTTTTTTCTTTTTTTTGCTTAAGCATTTTCAACAACTATTTCCTAAGCGTATTTTCTGTGTAAGGTACTATGGTAGAATCTGGGAATGCAAAGGAATAAAACATGGTTTTTGGCCTTACTAAATAAACGAATATAATAGGGCTATAAGGATAAGAATATGACAGAATAAAATGTTTTAAAAACCCAGGAACCCAATACTTATGACACAAAGTAGTACAGGAATATAGGAGAGGACCCAGAATCCTTCCCAAGGCTAGAGCTGGGATAGGGTAGGATTAAGGTCTACTTAAAAGGTTTCCCATGGGAACAAACATTTGTGTTTGCACTTAAAGGTAAGGTGGAATTCATCAAGTGTAGAAGTGGGCAGATAATATTTTGGTCAAAAAGAATAAAAGTGAGGATGTTTCTAATTGCAAAATGTGTTTTAAGATTTTTAAAAATAATCAGGAAAGGATACATGTGTATGCTGGGTGGAATGGGGGCCTGGGGACTGGATTAGCTGACCCTGAGACCTGATTTAGACTGGAAAATGTACTGATACCACATAAAGAGCCTGGATTTAACAATGATCATATAGTGTGTAGTGTCTTGACCTCTACTGAAAATTTTGAGGCACATTACAAGTACTTTATTAGCAGCAGTAAAGCACAGAGTCAGGGAATAATTTGCTTTGGAAACACTTTAGAGCATATGAAAATGTCATTGTCACTCATGTGTATTGTGATATGCCTTTTGGAGAGAAGGTGGGCAGAATGACAGCTGGTATGCCTGAATTTGCAAATAATCCTAGGCATAGAAGTGGATGTGAATGGAGCTGCTCGGATGAACAGTATCTATCATCTGTCACCCTTGCTTGTCATAAAAGGGGGAACAAGTGCAAACTTCTGCTACTGGCAATTGGGAGCCACTGAAGGTTTAGAAATGTTTTATTGGTACAAAATAATTATATATATTTATAGGGCACATGTGATATTTTGATACAAGCATGATCAAATCAGGGTATTTAGAATATATATCACCTTGAACACTTATCATTTCTTTGGGTTGGAAACATTTTATATCTTCTCTTCTAGCTATTTTGAAATAGACAATATATTGTTGTTAACTGTATTTACCCTGCTGTGCTATCAAACACTAAAAGCTATTTCATCTCTCTACATGTTGGTACCCATTAACCAACTTGTCTCCATCCCCCTGAATCTTTCCCGGGCTCTGATAACTATTATTCTATTCTCTACCTCCATGAGATCAACTTTTGAAGCTTCCACATATGAATAAGAATATACTATTTGTCTATTTTTAGCTTATTTCACTTAACATAATGACCTCCAGTTTCATACATGTTGCTGCAAGTGACAGGATTCTATTCTTTTATGGCTGAATAGTATTCCATTGTGTACACACATCACCTTCTCTTTATCCATTCATCTGTTGATATAGTCTTAGGTTGATTCCATATCTTGGCTACTGTAAATACTATTGCAGTAAACATGGGGGCACAGTTATCCCTTTGACTGACTTCCTTTCCTTTGTGAAAAATGTCATTGGCATAATGATTGCATTAAATCTGTAGATTGTATTAATGTTTTCACACTGCTGATAAAGACATACCTGAGACTGGGTAATTTATAAAGAAAAAGAGGTTTAATAGACTTACAGTTCCACGTGGCTGCGGAGGTCTCACAACCATGGTGAAAGATGAAAGGCATGTCTTACATGGTGGCAGACAAGAAAGAATGCAAGCCAAGCAAAAGGGGTTTCCCCTTATAAAACCCTCAGATCTCCTGAGACTTATTCACTACCAAGAGAACAGTATGGGGGAAAGTGACCCCATGATTCAATTATGTCCCACTGGGTCCCTCCCATGACACATGGGAATTGTGGGAGCTACAATTCAAGATGAGATTTGGGTGAGAACACAGCCAAACCACATCAGGTAGTATTGTCATTTTAACAATATGATTTTTTTCAGTCCATGAGCAGGAATCTTTTCATTTTTTTGGTGTCATCTTCAATTTCTTTCATCAGTGTTTTGTAGTTTTTCTTGCAGAGATCTTTCATCTCCTTGGTTAAACTTATTCGTCAGTATTTTTTAAGCTATTGTAAATAAGACTGCTTTCCTGATTTATTTTTCAGCTAGTTCATTATTGGTGTATAAAAATGCTACTGATTTTCTTAAGTTGAGATTTTGTGTCTTGAAACTTTACTCAATTACTTTATAAGTTCTAAGACTTTTCTTGGTGAAGTCTTAAGGTTTTTCTCTATATAAGATCATGTCATCTGCAAAGAGTGACTAACCTGACTTCCTCTTTTCTGATTTGGGTGCCTTTTATTTCTTTTTCTTGCCTGACTCTCTGGTTAGAACTTCTTGTACTATGTGGAATAAGAATGGTCAAAGTGGGCATCCTTGTCTTATTTAGTTCTTAAAGGAAAGACTCTCCTCTTATCTCCACTCAGTATGATGCCAGCTGTGGGTTTGCTGTATAGGGACTTCATTACATAGAGGTATATTCCTTCTATGCATAAATTATTGAGTTTTTATCATGAAGAAAAATAGAATTTTAGCAAATGCTTTTTCTGAATCTATTGATATGATCATATGGTTTTTGTCCTTCATTCTGCTGATGTGCTATATCACATTTATTGATGTTTAACCATCCTAATATCCCAGCAATAAATTTCACTTGCTCATGATGTATTATCTCTTTGATGTGTTTCTGAAGTTGGTTTGATAGTACTATGTTGAGGATTTTGTATTTATGTTCATCAGAGATACTGGCTTGCTCTTTTCTTTTTTCACTGTATCCTTATCTGGTTTTGATATCAAGATAATGCTGGTTTCATAGAATAAATTAGGAAGAATTTCCTCTTCTTCCATATTTTGGAATAGTTTGAAAAAAATGATATTAGTTCTTTATAATTTTGGTATAATTCAGCAGTACCATCTGGTCCTGGGCTTTTCTTTGATGGGAGTTTTTTTTTTTTTTTTTTTTTTTTTTCTGATTCAATCTCATTACCTGTTATTGGTGTGTTTGGTTTTCTATTTCTTTATAGTTCAAGCTTGGTGGGTTTTATGTATCCAGGAATTTATTCGTTTCCTCTGGGTTTTCTAATGTATTAGCATACAATTGTTGAAAACTGTATGCTAATACAGTTTTCATACAGAAATCATAATATCTCTAATGATTCTTTATATTTCTGTGGTATTTGTTGCTATGTCATCTTTTTCATTTCTGATTTTATTTATTTGAATCTTCCCTCTTTTTCTTGGTTAGTCTAGCTAGTTTTTGTTTATCTTTCAAAGCGCCACCTTTTTTTTTCATCGACCTTTGTATTTTTTTAGTCTCTTTTTAGTTCTGCTCTGATCTATTTCTTTCCTTTTACTAATTTTGGGTTTGTTCTTGCTTTCCTAGTTCTTTGAAGTGCATTGTTAAGTTGTGTGACATCCTTCTACTTTTTGATGTCGGCATTTACCACAATAAACTTCCCTCTTCGCACTGCTTTTGCTATATTCCATAGGTTTTGGTACTTTGTGTTTCCATTTTCATTTGTTTCAGTTCTTTTTATTTCCTTCCTAATTTCTTCATTGAGCCAATAGTTGGTCATAAGCATGTTGTTTACTTTCCATGTATTTATACAGCTTCCAAAGTTCTTGTTATTGACTTCTAGTTTTTTCCTTTGTGGTCTAAGAGGAGACTTTATATAATTTCTATTTTTAAAATTTTGTTGAGACTTGTTTTATGGCCTAACACATGGTCTATCCTGGAGAATGTTACATGTGCTGTTAAAAAGAATGCGCATTCTACAGCTGTTAGATAAACTGTTCTGTAAATGTCTGTTAGGCCAATTTGGTCTAAAGCGCAGTTTCAATCCAATGTTTATTTTCTGTCTACATGATCTGTCCGATGCTGACAATGGTTGAGGTCCCCAACCATTACTGTGTTGGAGTCTATCTCACCTTTAGGTCAAATAATATTTCCTTTATATACCTCTGTGCTCCAGTGATGCATATGCATATATATTTAGAATTGGTATATCCTCTTGCTGAATTGATCCCTTTGTCATAATGATCATCTTCATTGTTGTTGTTGTTGTTTACTATTCTTAAAGTCTATTTTACCTGATACAACTATAGTTACTCGTGCTTGTTTTTGTTTTTCATTCCCATGGAATATATTTTACCATCCCTTCACTTTCAGTCTTTATGCGTCTTTACAGGTGAAGTGAGTTTTTATGAGCAGCAAATAGTTGGGTTATGTATTTCTATTCAGTAAGGCTGTCTACATATTTTAAGTGAGAAATTTAATCCATTTACATTCAAGGTCATTATTGGTAGGTGAGGATTTTTGTCATTTCATTAATTGTTTTCTGATTGTTTTGTATAGCCTTTTTTTCCTTTCTTTCTTATTGTTTATCATTGTGGTTTGATGGTTTTTTGCAGTGGCAACACTTGAGTCCTTTCTCTTTCTCATTTGTGTGTTTGCTCTGCCACTAAATTTCATTCTTGTGTTTTTGTGATGGTAGCTACTGTTGTTTTGCTTATAGAGGTAAAATCTGGACTTCCTTAAACATTTCTTGTAGGGATGTTCTAATGCTAATGAATTCCCTCAAGTTTTGCTTGTCTGGGAAAACTTTGCTAGGAATAGTATTCTTGGATGAATTGTTTTTTGCTTTTAACACTTTGAATATATCAATTTACACTGTCTCCTGATCTGTAAGGTTTAAGCTGAGAAAGTTGCTGTTAGTCCGAAGGGGGTTTCCTTATTTGTAACTTGATGCTTTACCCTTGATGCTTTTAGAATTTAATCTTGTTTTTAACTTTTGAAAATTCTACTATAATGTGTCTTGGAGAAGACCCTTTATGTTGAAGCTGTTTGGGGAACACTGGGATTCCTGTATCTGGATATCTATATCTCATCCAAAATGGGAAATTTTCAACTGTTATTTCATTAAATAGGTTTTCTATACTTTTGTCCATCTCGACACCTTCTAGAACAATAAAAATTAGAATATTTGGTCAGTTTATGTGTCCTATATATCATATTATGTAGGCTTTCTAATTTTTTAAATAGTTTTTCTTAACATCTTTTTTTTTTTTTTTTTTTTTTTTGGAGACAGTCTCACTCTGCCATATAGGATGGAGTGCAGTGGTGCTATCCTGGCTCACTGCAACCTCCTCCTCCTAGGTTCAAGTGATTCTTATGCCTCAGTCTCCCGAGTAGCTGGAATTATAGGCATACACTACCCCGTCTGGCTATTTTTATTTTATTTTTTTTGTATTTTTAGTAGACATAGGGTTTCACCATGTTGGCCAGTCTAGTCTCAAACTGCTAGCCTCAAGTGATCTACCAGCCTCAGCCTCCCAGACTGTGGGATTACAGGCCACCATGCCTGGCCTTACTGGGTTATTTTAAAAGATGTCTTCATATTCAGAAATCCTTCCTTCTGCTTGATCTAGTCTATTGTTGAAGCTTTCACCTGCATTTTTTATTTCATTTGATTAAATTATTCAGTTCCAGGATTTCTGTTTGACTCTTTTTTATAATATCTCTTTGTCAAATTTCTCATTCAGACCATAAACTGGTTTTTTTCTGAATTATTTGTATTATTTATCACTGTTGTCTTCTATTTTACTGAGCTTCCTTAATATCATTATGCTGAATTCTGTTTCAGGAATTTCATAGATTTCTTTTTTGTTGAGTCTGTTGCTAGAATTATTGTGTTCCATTAGAGGTATGTTTCCTTCTCATGTTTCTTGTGTCCTTACATTGATACCTCTATATGTGGTATGGCAGCTGCTTCTTACAATTTTATTGATTGGGTTTCATAAGAAAAGATATTTTTCTTTATAGATAAACTATAGTGTTGGTTGAATAGGGTGGTTGGTTTTAATTCTAAGTGGACACAGTAGTATCTGTATGACTTCTTTGGCTATAATCAGCATCACTGGTGTCTCTGAGTTCCTCAGCAGCTTAGGCTGCAGTTTTTAGTAGAATCTAAGGTGAGCCTTTGCAGAGGACAGGGACACAAGATGGGTTGATCCTTGGGCCCCACTGGCAGCAACAGTGAGTTGAACATGACAGGCTTTAAGCCCCTGGGTAGTGTATGCAGGTATCAGTGGTAGCAGGTCCAGGCAGCTTACTCAGGTTCTGGCAGTGGCAGTGGTGGGCTGGGTGGGCAGTTAGGTCCTTGGGCCCAGGGGTGGCATGCATGGCATCAGTGAAGGCAGTATCAGCACTGAACCTATCCTCAGATCCCCACTGGTACACATGTACACCAGCAGTGGTGGTAATAGGCTGGAAGGACCATTCCTCAGGCCCCATGTGGCTCATGCAGGTGGGTGCTGGCAGCAGTGGTGATGGCAGGCTCGAAAGACCCATCCTTAGAACCCTGGGAGAAGTGCACGGACACCAGTGGTGGTAGACGGGGAGGGTGAATCCTCAGATCCCTGGACAGTGTGTCTGGACTCTGGCAGACTGAGTTGATTCCCAGTTCTCAATGATGTGGGCAGGCACTGGCAGGGGCAGTGCTGGGTGGGGAGGAACTGTCCTTAGGCTCTCTGATGCTGTATGCCCATGGGAAATTTAAAATATGGGGTGACATGATTAATGCTGTATTTTTGAAAGTGAACTCTGGAAACAGAGTAGAGGCATTAGATTTAGAAATGACCAGATAAATCAATAGATGGATAAGTCATTCCCCTGTCAAATGTTTAAAATGATTTTAAAGTTGCTTGAATCTCAGACTGCACTTCATTCATTTTCCTCTCATTTAGTTGTCATAATTCTGTACTTATTTACCACTCCTGAAGCTACTAGATGGGTTCCAAAGGAAACTCAAAGCTCATGACAATGCAGATATTTAATGGCTTTCGTCATGTTCTCAGAGCTCAGAAGCACTACAACTAAACAGAATTCTTCAAGGGCAAGGATCATCCCTTATTCAGGGTTTTGTCACCAACTGTCACACAGGGCCTGGCCTACTTACTGTATGGCCTGATAAATGCATTAAAGTCTGTGTTTTAGTTTCTGCTTGTTTATGGTATCAACTAGCATTCAAATTCCCCTATAACCTTATAATTCATCTGTACTAACTTTTCACCCATAGCAGAATGCTGAAGATACTATGAGAATACTCAATGAAAATGCTAATTGGCTAATTACTATCAATGAAGACAATAAACATATATAACAGCTTCTGGAACCTTTCTATTCAGTGGTCTACCAACTAGGTACTGGGAGCTAAGTGCTCATGAAGATGCAGAGTTACTATTCTGACAGAAAATACTCAACGTCTAAAAATTGCATTATTTTGGGGTCAAATATGAATTTCATAAAATATTGGAAATACTGTTTAAAGAACTTTAATCTGGCTATGAATGATCTCAGTTATCATATGCCCTTAAACTGGTAAGTGCTTGGAAGTCTGCAAAAAAATATGGACGCATAGGTTGTTTTGAGCCTATCTTCACCGATTACAAAAACACTCATTTGTCACATATTAGAATCCTTGTAGGTTGGAAATGTTAAAGAAGGAAAATTAATGTAAACATCTAGAACGTATTTATAAAAATATACACCTTCAGTGAATTTTCCAAACAGTAAAAATGATGTGTAAAAAAATGTATGAAGTCTAACACCATGAGCAACCTGGTTCTTTTAGTACTGATTGTTTGGAAAAATTATATTACATTATTGTTAGTTTTATTTTAAATTGTCTTTGCACACTTACATTACTTAGCCAAGTGTTCAAAACTTTCAGGATCTGAGTCTCTTTATTAACCAGAAATTCTAGGATAGTTAAAGAAAAACTGAGTTCATCTTTTTTTCTGTGAATATTAGCTAAGTTAATTAATGTTTTTGCTTCCAGTGTCCCCATATTTTTAATTATCAGGTAGTTAAAGGCTATTCCCTATATGATTAAATGATCAAGAATAAAGGCAGTGATTTAGGACTAGTGTGTATGTAGGTGGAATTAATACTGATTATTATTCCAATTCCTGCTCATCATGACATGAGAATCAGAGAATGCTAGAACTGTATCTGAATTATTCCATTTAACTGTCTCATTTGACAGGAAAAGAACTTCAGCCTTGAGCCAGACTTTAGGCCTCAATTTCAGGGATAGTTTCTAATCCCCAATTAAGGACAATTTCAAATCCTTGTTAAAGAAATTATATGATGAAATATATTTGAGTTCTACCTTAAACACTTTTGATGATAGAGAAGTTAAAAATTCTAGTTCAGATTTCTTTTAGTTATTATTTAAGAAATATTATTTAAGAAATACATGACTAGTTAATGCTACAGATTTACAGTGTTAGCCTAAAAATTAAATACAAATTTCTTACCCATGATCTTGGGCAAGTCATTCCCAACTCCGTCAGTTGCTTTAAATTCAGATAGCAAATGATAGAATTATTTCAAGCTTGATTGCTTGTTTTTAAAATCTGAAGTTGAGAACATATTACTAGAAACAATACTTTTAGAAAAATAAGGTAAATACACATTAGCTATTGACCCTAGTAGCTTTGATACAAATTTGTTTTTGTTTCTAAAAGATGATTAAAAAGTTGAAAGAAACCTTGAAATCTTAAAATATTTTTTCCAGTGACATATAACACTTTTTAATGATAAATAAAATATATCATTCTACAAAGAATCCTTACATTTATTATAAAGGTTAATGTACAGCCGCATATCCTGCCATATATTCAGAAAAAGAAGTTACTACTTTTAGAAAAAAATTAAATACAGCTATTAAAATTGCATCAATTAATCATGAAAAAGAATAATAGAGTGCGCTTTTCCAGAAAGAGATTAATATTAGTGATCACTGTTGTATTCCATGAAATTATTAATAAGTATTTGAAAGGGCATTCATTTATCTGTGTTACACAAAGACTAACAGAGCTAAAGTTGAGGAAAAAATGAAATTTCAAACTCAGAACTATGAATTAATTTCAGTGTAAAAAGGCTCTTCACATTTAATTTTAAGAAATAGGACTGAAAAAAGTCACTAGAAGATTTCAACAAAAACAAAGTATGGTGCTTGCTTTTTCCGTACTTGTAAATTTTCATCTTTTGAGAAAAGGAAGACTTATTTTGGCCAGGGACTGTTATTCATCAGAAGTGCCAGCAATAACTATAATTAACTAAAACTATTGCAGAAATATTTATACCCAAGTAAGAAAGAAAACAAGAATTAATTATAATGTTTCATTTAATGGGAGTGAAGTGAGGAAGAGATTTACCATATAAATAGGGGCTCAAAAACATTAGCAGAATTCTTTTCCTTTTTAAAGTTGCTTTAATTGCAAATGAGATTTTAATCTTGGTAAAACTGGCTGAATACTGACCAAGAAAGCATGACCTATCGATATACCTATAACACTTACAGTTATTATAATTGTAGCCTGAGATAATTAGATGACTGGAACTAAAGGTTCAGAAAATAGTATGTTTTTGAAACCCTCTTCCTATTTGTATATCTATTTGTGTTTGTGTGTATGTGTGTGTGTGAGAGAGATGCAGAATAACAGAGTGATTAAGAAGCAAGACGTGGGAGCAAGTCTGCCTGGCTTTGCATCTTGGTTTCTTGAGCTGTGGCATTTTGGACACGTGACTTAACCTTTCATCACTTTCTTCCTTTCTAATGAATCAATGCATCTAAAACACTAAGCTTGGCTCAAAGTAAGTGCTATGTATATGTGTTTTTTGTTTTTTGTTTTAACCATTCTCCTCCCCCCAGAGATGAAAATTCAGCCAACTGAATGGTTTATTTTACCCTGAAAATTCTGCAAGACTTGAACCTAGAAGTAAGACTATGACTGAAATATAAGAATGGACTCTGAAATTAAGTATAAGTTGTTCATAGAAATGAAGAAAACACTAAATGTATCTTAAGAATAATTGAACACCTTCTGAATCCTCTTATCTGATCAGAATTGTCACACAAATGCAGGTGTATTTTCTCACATCCAGAGGTTTGTAATACATACTGAATCAGGCTTCCACATGCAAGTATATGGTAGTCCAATCAAATCTGCCACTAGAATAGCTAGTTCTACTTTTTAAATGTTCAATGAGTCTAGTTTCCAGAGGGCAAATAGAATAAAGATACCTAAGATTTTGTTTCTACTCTATTAATGCTATCTCTATCTAAACTATTAATGATAGAAACTAAACTATACCAAGTTTAAAAAGAAGTGCATCTGCTTCTAATTTATTGAGGTTATCATTTTCACACTGTATGTCATATATCACATACATCAAGGTAGATCAATGTAAGTGATCACACGTTTGAAGAGTCACAAGCTCCCTTTGTGATAAAACACTGCCAAGTCACTTTTTTCTCAACTTATCAGCTTAAAGTGTCAAATTTTGCTGCTTTCCTGCATACTGCAAGAAAATTCTCTGTCTCACAAATGCTCCTTAAGATCAAGTAATCAATATTTATACTTTGGTATTTCATTTTTAAAAATCTCAAACATAACATGACAGTAATGGTAGCAGTAATAGTCACAAGTGTTAATGTATCATAACATTTTTAAATGCTTTCTGCATGCCGACACTGTTCAAAGCACTTTGCATGTATAATATCATTTGACCGTCACTTGAACTCTGTGAGGAGTATACTATTATAATCCTCATTTTATAGATGAGAAAACTAAAGCCCAGATTTTTTTTTTTTTAATACTTGCCTAGAGACCACATAGAAAACTGTATAGCTGGAATTCAAAGCCACCATGCAGTCAGGTCCCTGGACCTATAATATTCTACATTATACTGTCTCCACGAAGTAGTTTCTAAATTTGATTTTGGCCAAATACAGAACTGCTTTTGGGGAAGCTGTATTGTGTGTGTGTGTGTGTATGCATGTGCACACGCGTGCGCATATGTGTGTTGGGAAGCCTGTGATTATTACCTCCTACTTGATGGGTGTCCTTTCAAACAACAGTTTGAAAACCTCTGGTCTAGTCTATCTGAACTTGTCCAGGAAGTTTCTGTCACTAATGGTGTTTTCACAATTGTCTAGAGTTTTCACATCTTCACCAAAAATCATGAAGATAAAACCTGAAAAAATGCTATTCGCAGATATTTGTAGTCCTAGAGATACAGTAAGACACAGTACTTAACTATCTTGTTCTGGGGAATTATAAGGACTTTCTCAGCTGTGCAAAGTCAGCAGATATCATTCTGTTGTGTTCTTCATGTAGCTTGGTGACCACTGATATCCAGCCCATACTGAGGTGGAGAACCCAGTTTTAAAGGCAGATGCCAGGGTGGAAAACAAGTGGAATCCTGACCAAACTAAAGGTTCAGAAAATAGTATGTTTTTGAAACCCTTAGGTGTTCCTTGGCCTGCCATATAGTCACAACCAGATTTTTGAGCTGATCTGTTAATTTCACCCTTGAACCCTCAGGTCAACTGGATGGGCTTCATCAGCATATTACAGTTCCAGCATACAAACCGATGAAATCTAAAATACTGCCACGGAAAACACCATTGTATTAGATTATGCTGGTGTCAACAACTGGGGACATCAGAACAGGGTTCTGAATAGAAATCTCCATCTTCTAAGCAGTGAGGGTCCAGTGTTCCTGGATAGTTTATCTGAACTGGGCAAGCACATTAGCATCTCTTTGAGCACAATTGTATTGAAATGTAAGAAACTAGAAGATGTACACTGGAAATAATAAAGTCCAAGTTTTAGATTTAGATCTGTGACCTCATTCAAATAGATTAACTTCTGGTTTCAGCTGCTTATTTGAAAATTAACAACAGATGTCAAAGATATCTGAAATAAATATGAGCTATAATATTAAGCAACAGACCAGCCTGACATTTTTGTTTTTATAATAATCTCATATAAAAATTACTTTCTTCTTTGCAACAAATATAATTCCTTATTGCAAATTAGGCACTTAGGGAAACAGTTAATTCCTCCAGACCATTAGGCTCATTCTCAGCTTTGCCTGGAGTAAAGAAAGGGTATGAAAGAAACAATGGAAGATTATATATAAAATTTCTTCTCTTTGACTATACCCTGAGGACTAGACATTAATGAGATTGCTAATAAGTTTTATTAGGGCCCTATATGCTAATGACTTCCTACTTTATTTTTTTGCAAAATGGAAGCTTCCTGAGGATAGGTTTTCCTCTGGCTTACCCAAAGGAATGAAACAGCATCAATTAAAGTTAGATATTATACTGCATTGCAGTAAATGGTGAAAGAGAATTAAGAAAAAGCCTTTTAGAAATAGCTTACCTAAATATGAGTTTTTGTTTTGCATTTTATTTTTTAAAAGTTTTCATAATTAGAGTAGTGAAATTACATCAAATCATTTTAGAAAGGAAATACATGTTCCTTTCTTAATTTGCAGTTGTGCTGTATGTTTCTATGACTCATTGTTATTCACTTCAGTGAGATTCACAGGAAGGAAATTTCCCTAAACAGATCCTAAAGAAGCATTTTTCTCTCGAGCACTACCATTTGACCACTTTGGAAAGTATGAGGATATTTGCTAAGTATATGCACTTGGGTATTTTAAGGGCTTATTTCGTAGAAAAACTGAAAGTTTCTGAAAGTTTCAGAAACGCGATATCTTAAGTCAAATTCTGACTGTGACCTTGACACTCTTGATGCCTACAAATGACCAAGATATCATTTCAAATCCAAGAATAACAAAGACAAATCATGGAATAAATAAAGTATGCTGCAACTCACATTTCACACATGAACACAATTGTATTCCCACCAAAGAGGCTCTTTTCCCTTTTATATTTCCATGTTGTCTGGGTTACAATTCACTGTCCTTAAAATATAAGTTCAGGCAGACATTCCTGTGTGTTTTGAAATGGATAGGGGCATGATAAACTGTAAATTTCTAGGCATCATACTCAGAGATGCTGATTCAGTTGTTCTTCGATAGGATTCAGGGGTCTAAATTTTTCTCACACACCCTAGGTGATTCTGAGGCAAGGAGGTCCAGGGACCACCTCATGAGAAACACAGTTTTATTCGACAAATCCAGAATGAGCTACAGCAGGGCTGATCCTGTTTAAACACAAAAAGTTAAAAATCCAGGTTCCAGTTAACATCTCACAGAAACCATTACGCCAGTACCAATGGACTATGTTTTGAAATTCTCAGGTGAGCAAAAGGCACTGCATGCTATTTTTTTTCAATTATAAGTAAAAATCAGCTGGGAGTTGAATAATTTATGGCTTCCTATAAAGCTGAATTTGAAAACATCAAGCTGGCAGCCTGTGCCATTCCAACCCACACATGGACAGCTGCCATGCACGCATATCCGTTACTTTTCTGAGATTATCTCCACATGCTGTATTATCTGGCTTTCCACATTAGCAAGTAACATGAAGCACAATCAATGTCACAGAGGCCACAACACAATTAAAGACAAAGATGAGGCATCCATAGCTTGCTGGTATGGAAACCTGAAGGGAATAAGGTATTCTCCTCTACTTATGGAAGCCTATTTGGGATAAAAATAAAGATAAATCTGATAGTTATGGACTTACTAGAGGTCCCTTCAGAAATACTCAACTTTCCAATTAAGATTGTAATCGATAATGAAACTTAAGAAATCAAAATCATAAAATGGTTATATTTTACAAGTCAACTGGATGAGAATGTTGAAAGTGTAAGATTCCTTTGAGAGGAATTTTATTACCTTACAAGGAGATAGTATATGAGCATTTCTTACACTGGGACTTTACATATCAGGTTTTGAATTTTCAATGTATTTCCATTGAGCAAAATGAAAAAATTCAATTGTAAGAATTTTTATCCTGAATTTCATATGCCGCATTTCCCCAAATGATCCAAATATTTTTTGGTCCTTGTAGTTCTGGCTCACTACAGACACTAAATTTATGCAGTAATAGATCAAAACCGAAACAACAACAAAAAAAATCTTCAAAGGTGGTATCTGATAGCCCAAATCTGAGTAATATTTTTTCTAATGGTAATAAGTCCTTTTCACTGATGAATTTTTTCACCCATTCATTCTTATTCCCTTCAGGTTTTGCTAACGTGGAGTGTAGCATTTCACACTTTATTGCTTAAAAGAAACCCTACACGCACCTCCTGTGTGTTCTGGTTCCCAGGTGCCTTCACCAGGTAGGGGCTGCTGTAATGAGGGAACTCGGCTCTCTGGTGGCCTCGAGGTAGATACTAGTCTGTGGAATTTGTGAATTCTGTCTCTGACCAGAATGGCATTACCCCTCTCATGTTCTGCACCCTCTCTGGCATCAGACCCACCAAGATCCTTTTTTTGAACTACATTTGCAATCTCAGCTACCAGGTCTGACTCTGATTCTGCCTTTTCTGTAGGATTATATTTGTGCACATGAACAACATCTTCCCTTTCTCCTAGCAGCCTGGAAAGTAGTGAATAGAAATCACCTGCGGAAAAAAGAGAAGCGATAAGGGCGTGGAGGGTAGATAAGATTGCAAAATTTACAAAATTTGGTGCTTTAAAACATATCTACTCATTTCTCATAATAAACAAGAGAGAAGTTTGCACTCAGACTTCTAAGCATAGGAGGGGGAAAAAAAAGAAAATTTCCTAGACCAGTGAAATACTTTATTTCATATATCATCTATTTCTTTGTTATAACATCTATTGACATATTAGTAGGAAAAAATAATGCTTATGTAATTGCATGGCACATTTCAATAAATGGTTTGCACAGTATAGTTTAATTGATATGGAAATTAAGAGCTCATCAGATTTCTAAAATAAAATATCATCAATAGCTACATTAGATAACAGCTACCTGCACAAGAAACTCGTTGCAGTTGTCTTAAAAAACCTATTAAAGTGTAAGCCATAGGAAACGAAATATACATTTCTTGAGCAGGAAATATACATTTCCTGTAAAACACAAGTAAATATGTATCCATTTGACAATTGGGGAACCTAAATTTTATTATTATTTTGTTAGCAGTGCTACTGTAAGTAACTCTAGTTGTTCCTCTTATACCAAAAAATGAGCAAGTGAGAAAAATAATTTTTTGAGCAAAGAATACTTTTAAATCAGCTTCAAACAAAGGAAAAGATTTTAATAAACTGATATCGTTAGGGTGATTCATCACTAAAATGTATTTTATGCCTTCCTGTATTAAGGAGTAAACTTGGGTATGGGACGCCAATTCCATGAAAGCAAATTATTTATAAAATATTATCATATATACAAAATATGACTACAGAAAGCTCATGAAGTATTTTAACTCTCATCATTCCCATGATGACTTCATTTATATCAACTGTGTGAATGGTAAACATATTCTCAATGAAAACACAAATCTGCTCTCCTACACCAAACCCAAGGGCAACCACCAATTCTTCCTTTTCCTCATCCTATACTAAGTGCTGCCAATGAAGAAATTACTTATGACTATGGAGTCCTGTTGCTTACATTTTAATTACATTTACAGCACAATTAGAAAACATTTATAAAATCTCTTTTCATGACCATTAGGAAATGAAAATGATAACTGGTTTAGCCACGATGTATTTCACTGAAGAATATATTATTAAGAAGGTGGTGCAAGGGGAGAGGAAGTCTTTTCAAAATGATGTGAAGGGATTCTGTCATGTTTATAAGTAGCCTTGGTTTAATGTTTCAAAGTAGGTTTTCAATTCTTGCCAGTGAAATCAGATTATCCCAGGTGAAATCTTCAGTCAGAAAATAATTACCAAGTAATAGGCCAATCTCAGTAAAATGAACAAAGCAAATTGTAAGTCAACCAAATCTATTAGGGCACAGTGGCTTTCTGCCTCACAGAAGAAAAATTAATACAGTACATTACTGCTAAATTCTCATGTACCATACATTAAATATAAATAGTTTCATATGCTTATACAATGAAACATCTTATTTAGGAAATAAAATACAAGAGCATTTCAGGGAGAGATAAGCCATTATTTAAAAACTTGAGGCTGGGAGTGGAGGCTTACATTTGTAATCTCAGCACTGTGGGAGGCCCAAGCAGGAGGATCGCTTGAGCCCAGGAGTTTGAGACCTGCCTGGGCACCAGAGTGAGACCCCATCTCTTTAAGAAATAAAAAAATTAGCTGGGTGTTGTGGCATTCAATTATAGTCCTCACCCCTTGGGAGGCTAAAGTGGGAGGACTGCTTGAGCTCAGGAGTTCAAGGCTGCAGTGAGCTATGATCATGCCACTGTACTCCAGCCTGAGTGACAGAGACAGACCCAGTCTCAAAAAAAAAAAAGTAATTAATTAAATTAAATTAAATAAAAACTTGAATCCATACGTTTAAGCTATTATTGTTATTGAGACAGGGTCTCTCTCTTTCACTCAGGCTGGAGTACAGTGGCGTGATCATGGCTCACCGCAACCTCTGTGTTTAGGGTAGTCTTGATGGAGGAAGACAGGTTCAGAACTATGCACAGTCATTCAGGTTGGCAAGAGAGAATCTAAAAGCTGTGATAAAATATCAAAGGTAGGGCATTCCAGTTCATGTGAATTTATCATTTAAAATTGTCACTGGGTTAGGAAAGCAAAAATTGTTAAAATAATGTAACAGGCTTGGCTGCACACAGTTGCACAGGCCTTGCCAGAACAAAGTTTCAAAGCAGAATCTCTACAAACATCTCCTTACATGAGAGAGAAAGACCACTAGATGGCTATCTCTTACATTCCTATGCGCAAATCGGAAAGAGTTTTTTCCTCTTTTAGAGTACTGGATATAATATGGAATCCTGAAATGTCAACCAATTTTTTTTAGTCATATTAAGATATTTATTTAGAAAATACATCTAATGCATATAACAGAGTATAACATAAGTAAAGCAAGTTGGTGGTCCTGACCTCCTGTGTCATCTCTCAATGTTTCCTTTTTCTTTTCAGTTTATGTTCCACTCATATTGGCTTTTCATTTCCTTGAATATCAAGTCTAAGAAGATGTTGTTTCTTCTGCCTGGACCACTCCCTCCCCACTAATAAACTAGCTCCTCAACTTTCAGATCTTAGGTGTCACATCAAAAAAGCCTTCCTTGATAATTCAACTCAGGGGTCTCTGCTGGGTGCACCTATAGCACTCTGGTCTTTCCCTGTAATGGCAACTCCTCAATTCAAATACACATCAAACCCTATTTCTGTGCCTCTAAGTGAATTCTACTTTGTACTTTTAAGTAAATTCTACTTAACCTAATAAATACAGTGACAACAACCTTTAGAAATTATTTTGTAGATTTAAAGAAGGCAGTTAATATTAAAATACCCAGTCCAGTGCATATCATAAAGTAGGTGTCACTATATTATAGCTATTATAATTACTAACTGAAAAAACTAATTGCAACATGTATCTGCTTCAACCTGTGGTTTACCTAATATTTTAAAAATCAGCTCCTTTTTCGTGGTCAAGCATCTGGATTTTCATAACAGAAAACAAAAAGCCCTTTTAGGGTCAGGTGTGGTGGCTCATGCCTGTAATCCCAGCACTTTGGGAGGCCAAGGCAGGCGGATTACTTGAGGTCAGGAGTTTGAGACCAGCCTGGCCTACATGGTAAAACCCCATCTCTACTAAAAATACAAAAATTAGCCAGGTTGGTGGCGGGCACCTGCAATCCCAGCTACTTAGGAGACAGACGCATGAGAACTGCTTGAACCCCAGAGGCGGAGGTTCCAGTGAGCCGAGATAGCGCCACTGCACTCTAGCCTGGGAGACAGAGTGAGACTCAGTCTCAAAATAAACAAACAAACAAAAAACCCTTTTAGGTTTCTAGCCCTCTATTTTCTTAATAAGTCACTGTGGCTACTACAGCTAATTGGTTCCTGGCTTTGCCAAAGGAGGCTGTATCTGTACTTTCTCCGTGTCTTTTAGCATATTTTTGGAAAAAGAAGTCTCTCTACTCCACTGTTCTGAATGCCATTCCTCCAGCACTCCCTAAAGCCTCTCCTGTCTTCTCTCTTTTCTTTTCTATTAATAAATACAACTTCTTTACCTCATATCTGACTCACAGGCTATACATACACTCACTTAGGGCTTGAGTTGTTGTGGAGGTGGGGAGAGACCCTCCTCTGACATAACATACCCTTCCGGCTTTTCCATCTTCTTTCTTCATTTACAAGCTCCAACACTGTCCAAAAGAACTTTCTGTGATAATGGATGTAATCTATGTCTGCACTGTCCAACCTAATAGCTGCCAGACAGACACATGGGGCTGAGTACTTTGTAAATGGCTAGTGTACCTGAGAAACTTAATTTTTAATTTTTTACTTTGAATTAATTTATATTCAAAACATAAATATTTTCACCTAGTGTCTACCATACTGGATGGTGCAGGGTTACTTGCTGATTCATTCTTCCTTACATCCTTTTCCCTCTCTAAATTGGTCGCATTTCTTTCCACTTCCTATTTCAAAACTGTATGACTTCTCCAAGAGGTAAAGGATGCTAATTGCCAATGCTAATAGACTCTTTAGTTTGATCTACCGGGAGCCTGTAGCCCTGCTGAAAGTTCCCTTCAGAACCTCTTTCCTTATAATGTTGTTGTTTACAGGTCTTCTCCACCTATCATCTATGCTTCTTTTTTCCGTCCACCATGTAAAAAAGGCTGGTGTTTTGGGAAGTCTGTCCCTGACACATTTTTCCCCTGGCTAAAGCCTCTTCCTACTAAGTGATCTCAGTCACTTACAAAACTTAACCTACCACCTCTAGGCACATGACTACCAAGCCTGGAGCTCTCCTAACACCAAACTGATGTTACAAAACTGTCTTCTGGAAAATCCCACTTGGATGTCTGTCTCATAGGCATTTTGAACTTAAAGTGTCTAAAATGGAGCTCTGTATCTTCTCACCATATTTTAACTTCTTTATAGTATCCCTCTTAGTGACGACACTCTTTTGAGTAAATCAACTCAGAAAACTGTACTCTTCTTTCTCTAACCAGTGAGTCACAAGGTCCAACCTAGGCTGATTTGCAACATCAACTTTTTCCTCCTTACCACCAGTACTCATTTGGGAATCTTATCCTTTTATTGTCATAGTGAAAGACTCTTCTCCTTCCTCAGAAAGGACCCCCATCTCTGCTCTGGATGACAAAATCTGTCTAGGATGGTATTAAAAGTGGCTCTACCTCTACGGAACTGATGTGTGATTGATAGCACCCTACCCGCCTTGGACATTCCTGGGTTATATCCCCATAGTTACCTTTGCTGTAGCTCTGTCCAGCTATATATTTCTGGGTGGTATTATCTTTTTTTCTTTCTTTCTTTTTCCACTGGACTAACTTTGATTGGTGGCATTTTTTTAAAAAATTATACTTCTGGGATGCATGTGCAGAATGTGCAGGTTTGTTACATAGGTACACATGTGCTATAGTGGTTTGCTGCACCCATCAACCCGTCATCTACATTAGGTATTTCTCCAAATGCTATTCTTCCCCTAGCCGCCAATAAGCACTGGTGTATGACGTTCCCCTCCCTGTGCCTATGTGTTCTCATTGTTCACCTCCCACTTACGAGTGAGAACATGAGGTGTTTGGTTTTCTGTCCTTGTGATAGTTTGCTGAGAATGATGGTTTCCAGCTTCATCCATGTCCCTGCAAAGGACATGAACTCATCCTTTTTCATGGCTGCATAGTATTCCATGGTGTATATGTGCCACATTTTCTTAATCCAATCTATCACTGATGGGCATTTGGGTTGGTTCCAAGTCTCTGTTATTGTGAATAGTGCTGCAATAAACATACGTGTGCATGTGTCTTTAGAGTAGAATGATTTATAATTCTTTTGGTATATTCTAGGTGTTATTTTCTATTTCTGTTCTGGGACTCACTGCTAAGGTGACCATATAATTTGTTTCTCAAACTAGAATACTTTTTAAAAGGAAAGGGGTGTTACTAATATATATACCAGGCATAAACTGGGACAGTCCTAAAAAAATGGAGATGTTTGCTGCTTACCAATTGTTGACAGCATTAACATATTAAGAACTATATAAACTATAGAAAATAATAATAGCAGCTAAAATTTCTTGAGAGCTTAGCATGATCCATTCACTTTGCTGTATGCTTTATACTGTTTAATACATTTAATCTCTATTAGTTATTATTGTCCTTGTTTTATATGAAGAAACTAAAGGTACAATACTAACCTGCACAGCTGGTAGGAAATTGAACTGGAATTTGAAAGAGATGGTCTGACTGACAGTTGCCCTCCAAACTGCTCACTAGACTGGATTCAGGTTCCCCTGTCTTTTCTGTACTGGTCATTAAACTTTTTCCTACACAGTCACCTCAAACTTATCAATCTTACTATACTTAATTGTTTTTCTTTTTAAATTAACCATCTTCTGAGCTCAAGTGCTAGGTTTACTCTTTAACTGGGTTTCTCTTTGTCATATCCTGGTCTATCTTGTCCATACTGTAATACAAGAAATGTGCAAAATGGTCAATACATACATACCATAGCGATTTGCACAAAACTAGCCTAAAAAAGGACTAGTTTTTGCTGGGCACAGTGGCTAATGCCTGTAATCCCAGCACTTTGGGAAGCCGAGATGGGCAGATCACTTTAAGGTCAGGAGTTCGAGACCAGCCTGGCCAACAAGGTGAAACCCCGTCTCGACTGAAAATGCAAAAATTTGCTGGGAGTGGTGGCGGGCACCTGTAATCCCAGCTACTCAGGAGGCTGAGACAGGAGAATTGCTTGAACCTGGGAGCTGGAGGTTGCAGTGAGCTGAGATAGTGCCACAGCACTCCAGCCTGGGTGACAGTGCAAGACTCCATCTCAAAAAAAAAAAAAAGATGAGTTTTCTTTGATTTGAAAAAATGTACCTTACATGTATGACCAAATTATTTAAGATGTTCTAAAAATACTTTCTGTATATTTAAATTATCTCTGGGAAGGGAGAAATTAAAAGATACAAATGTAGTTTTATATAAAAAAGTCCTCCTCATTTCTTATTTATTGTCATAGTTCCAGAGACTAGTACTTTCCCTGTCCTAGCAGATACTCAATAAGCGATTCTTGGATGAATAATAATTTGTTAAAAATGTCAACCCTTGCATCTGCATTAGTAGAGATAAAAATATTTCCTTGATGACTTTAGGCTGTAGTAATTTCCCATTTTTAAATTTTCTTCCCTCAACCTTTGATTCTTATAAAATATCCAAATGATCTAGATCTTTTAAGTAATTTAATTGAGTGAGTTTGGTATATGGAAACACAAGTATAGTAGCAGCTAATGTGTTGAGAAAAGGAACGCAGCATAGTACATGGGAATCTAATAACACCACCAATGAAACTTAAAGTTCGTAAGTTGTGTGCTTGCACTACTTTGTGGATCAGTGGACATTTTTCTATTATCAGGGACCACTCACTATTCCCTGCTCCCAGCATGGAAATTTCCTTGGTTTACTTTCAGGAATATGGTGAGAAAAACTAAAATATATGAAATATACATTTAAAAATTGTCCTAAGAAGGTTTTTTTTTAAAAAAAAAAAATGCTTTAAGATCACTGGATAGAAAAAAATAAATATCTAATTTTTTAGAAATTGTAAAACCTTAATGTGGCAGGTGCTATTATTTTTTTAAATGATCAAGTACCTCTCAAAACTTTCCAGAATATAAATTCCCATTTCCCAAACAAATTACTAGTTCTTCATTACCTAAAAAAACCCAGCTCTTGTTACTGCTTATTGCTCTGTGATTTCTATAATATAAGGAGAGTAAATAGGATGTTCAGCAGCAGTTTAACCACTGACAAAATATGCCAAGTAACCAAGTTAACACGATTAGAGCCATGCAACATAACTGATTAAAGAGAGGGATATAAGGAATGGAAAAATAAAAGCATCTCTTTTTAGAATTTAATATTTTGTTTTACGACTTAGTCTTAACTGATTTTCCCTTCGGGTTAAAGTCAATTTGATTTATTGATTGTTTACTTACTACTATCCCACAACATTTACTCTCTAGCCTTAGAGAAATAAAACACATGACCATGGTGACCAGCTGAAGGATCACAAAGGAAGTGAACTTTATTATTTCTTCCCCTTATAGAACTCATTTGATTGAAAAGCAATCAGAAATCAACTTTTCTTCCTCTGTAAGAAAACAACACAAATATGAAAAAGGAGAAGATAGAAGATTATAGTTTTCATAACTACCATGCACACAGATCTATACTGGAAAACCTAACTGTGTGATAAATGATCATTCGCATCTGCCTATTCTGTTATTAGGAAACCAATTCAAAACAGCATTCATTCAGCTTCCCAGAGCCTGGGGGGGTATTTAGAATTGTGTTTGATAGATGAGTTCAATAAATAAAGACTCGTGAAGTGCTTAAATCGTAAGAAATCAATAAATTTTTAGTAAATAGGAATACAAACAAAAACTGTACCTTCTTTAAAACAGCAAAGTGGCATAGAGAGTGCTTGGAATTAGTTAAGAAGATGTTACTAAAATTATTTGTGTTTTATTGGAGGATCAAAGGGATGCCCTATTTTGAACAAATCAATGAAATATAAATTTTAGCTACCATACCCAGCCTTTGTTTAACTCTTCCCATAAACTGCTTACAACTGTAACTTTAGCAGGCTTTGACAGTAGACTATTGTGTTTTTAACTGGCCATCTTGTTTCCTTGATTCTGCTTATTTGATAAAACATGCCAATGGTAATTCATTTTTGTTAGCATGAAACCACTGTGAAATTACTGTTTCACAGAAGGTGTCCGAAGACCTTTAACTATCTGGGGTCATGGAGTATTTTCCCTCAACAAATTATATTTTTGTCATATTCTCTCTGCCTTGGGAATACAGTAGCTCATGTTGACCTTTGAGTAGAAAGATTGATTATATGAGGGCACAAAGACTACTACAATAAAGAGATTTTGGAGCAAACTGAATAAAACATGATAAAGGCTGTTTCTGCAGCCAAAGAAATGCTGTCCAAAGCATAGTACATAATAACAAGGACATACTGTTATTATAGATTTTGACTTTCAATTCAGCCTGGAATTTAAGACACTGAATCTTTCCAATACAACAGACATAAGTTTCAACACTACATCTAAACTTCGAATATTAAAGAAGTGAGACACTCAAATTCAGAACTCTTAAACGTAATTTTGTAGACTTTTGCTTCCATCTAGTAAGCTTCTTAGTTTCAAGCCCATAATCTTTGCTTAAACAATGCTTATAGAAAGTTCATAATGTTTATAGCTTTGGTATAGTGAACATATATAAGAAATTATGGGCCGGGCGTGGTGGCTCAAGCCTGTAATCCCAGCACTTTGGGAGGCCGAGACGGGCGGATCACGAGGTCAGGAGATCGAGACCATCCTGGCTAACACGGTGAAACCCCGTCTCTACTAAAAAATACAAAAAAATCTAGCCGGGCGTGGTGGCGGGCACCTGTAGTCCCAGCTACTCGGGAGGCTGAGGCAGGAGAATGGCATGAACCCGGGAGGCGGAGCTTGCAGGGAGCTGAGATCCGGCCACTGCACTCCAGTCCGGGCAACAGAGCGAGACACCGTCTCAAAAAAAAAAAAAAAAAAGAAAAGAAAAGAAAAGAAAAGAAATTATGATGCATAAGAAATAAAGAGAACTTAACAATGTGTGGGTTTTCTAAAAGTGCCAACCTTAATATATGTGATGAATATCTGTGTGTGTGTGTGTGTGTGTGTGTGTCTGCTTTGAAAGATATCAATGTGAACTTCCTCATTCTATAGTCTCCTAGGATTCATTTCCTCCATGCAAAAATACTGCCTAATTGAGTCTATTGTATAGTTTATTGTACTTATTACATATATAGGTAATTCTTCACTCACAATGTCTTTGAAGGACGGTCACATTTTAGTTTTAAATATCCATTTGTGTTTTTCTGCCTGTAGGCAGACGTAATCAACTCATTCGCAGATAAATTTACTTATATGCAAATGGGTTATTTTCAAATTGATATAGGCAGGAATATGCACGTATTATGCAGCCATTAAAATCACTCTTGCCAATAATTTTTACAACTGGAGAAAATATTCAAGGTATATTTTAAAAAGGGGCTATGAAATTGTGTATACATTATAATTAAAATAATGTGCATTACATTTATTGCACCACTATTCACAATAACAAAGACTTGGAATCAACCCAAATGTCCATCAGTGACAGACTAGATTAAGAAAATGTGGCACATATACACCATGGAATACTATGCAGCCATAGAAAAGGATGAGTTCGTATCCTTTGTAGGGACATGGATGCAGCTGGAAACCATCATTCTCAGCAAACTATCGCAAGAACAGAAAACCAAACACCGCATATTCTCACTAATACATGGGAATTTAACAATGAGAACACTTGGACACAGGAACATCACACACCGGGGCCTATTGTGAGGAGGGGACAGTGGGAAGAAAATAGCATTAGGAGATATACCTAATGCAAATGACGAGTTAATGGGTACAGCACACCAACATGGCACGTGTATACATATGTAACAAACCTGCACATTGTGTACATGTACCCTAGAACTTAAAGTATAATAATAAAAAAATTTTTTTAATAAAAAAGGAAACAATAGTTGCTGGAGAGGATGTGGAGAAATAGGAACTCTTTTACACTTTTGGTGGGGAGTGTAAATTAGTTCATCCATCGTGGAAGACAGTGTGGCGATTCCTCAAGGATCTAGAACTAGAAATACAATTTGATCCAGCAATGCCATTACTGGGTATATATCCAAAGGATTATAAATAATGCTACTATAAAGACACATGCCCATGAATGTTTACTGTGGCACTGTTCACAATAGCAAAGACTTGGAACCAACTCAAATGTCCATCAGTGATAGACTGGATTAAGAAAATGTGGCACACATACACCATGGGATACTATGCAGCCATAAAAAAGGATGAGTTCATGTCCTTTGTGGGGACATGGATGCAGCTGGGAACCATCATTCTCAGCAAACAATCACAAGGACAGAAAACCAAACACCGCATGTTTTCACTCATAGGTGGGAACTGAACAATGAGAACACTTGGACACAGGGCGGGGAACATCACACACCAGGGCCTGTTGGGGGGTGGTGGGCTGGGGGAGAGGGATAGCATTAGGAGAAATACCTAATGTAAATGACAAGTTGATGGGTGCAGCAAACCAACATGGCACATGTATACCTATGTAACAAACCCGCACGTTGTGCACATATACCCTAGAACTTAAGGTGTATATATAAAGTCAGCAGAGCACAAAAAAATAAATAAATAAATAAAAATAAAATCAATGAGACTGTCAAAGAAAGTAAAATAAAATAATGTGCATTACATATGCATATATTTAATATATAAATAAATATACACATAATATATATATTTCACATACCTATATGCACTCATTTCTGGGGACTATGATTTTTATTTGTATGCTTATACTTTACATAATTTCCTTATCTTTTATAATGAATATTAAAAAATCAGTCAAAATAAACATTATTTTTAAAGAAATCCCTACAGACTCAATTAAATCCTCATTAAAATGTTGTTTCCTATTGTTGCATGATCCAGGACAACATGATAAGTAACACTGTCATATAATGATGCTTTTGTGGTGTCACTGTAATTACATCTTTTGAGACGGAATCTGAGGTACACTTGCTTTACACCAGATTTTGTTCTACAGAGAGCAGATGTAGACAAAGATATTGTGAAAGGTTAGTATGTTTGTGGGTAAGCACAGACTGGATTTGCACAACTTAGATGTCAAGACTTCTACTTAATTTCTAATCAAGATTAATATTCTGGCAAAACATCAATATCTAGCAATTTTTGAGATGTGAATTTCAAAGAAAATGTTTATATTTCTCCTGGAGAAACACAGTACTAAATAAACCTGTGTTTTAAAGATCACTGGCTTTCTTTAAAGATCACTAACTTTCTTTGAATTTTTTTCCTCCATGTGAGAGATAACTTCCACTTCCTGTGTATTTGTGGCACAGCTACATTTCTTTCTTTTAGTCTATGGAATATGATTATTTCTATCTCTCCCCTCCTTCTTCTTTTTTTTTCTATCTTAGTAAAGGTCATTTCTTCTTTCTAACGTAACATTTATTATATATCTTGACTTATCTTTCTGCCTGCTTTCCAATGTATTAAGATAGGAAGTAAATATATATATATATACACACACACACATATATATATATATATATAATACTATATATAGTATAATTTAAGTAGCCTTTATTTTATATATATATATATACACATACACATACATATATACACTATATATATTATTAACCAGGTGGAACTATCTGCATCACCTACAGAACTATCTATACCCACTAAAGGGTACAGAGCTTGTCCTTGAGTACATATCCACTGATGGTTCAAGTCTTTTCTTCCTATTCCACACTGTTCTGTTTTCCATGGTGGTTTGACATCTTCTGTAGGATCAACATAGATGGTGTCTGTTAGCTTGTGGCTAGCACAACCACAATAATTTGGGCTTTTGCTTATTGGGGCTAAAAATATATTAAAAGAATTGTACAATCTGAAGAAATACTACACTAATTGTTGTGGCTGGAATACCAAATAAGGTGAAAAGTGAAGTTTGAGGGCTTACTTTAAAAATTAACATACATGGCATAATTTATTTGAATAATTAAAGCCCCCTTATTAACTACTTGGTCAAGTTGACTTTCCAAAGAATGCATACAAATAGACATTTGTGCAAACAAATATCTCTAAGGAGAATGAAATACTCTTTCAGCAATGAGATTTGCCCTATGTGTTGCAAGGAGATGGACTGATCTCATTAGTGCATCAAATGAACTATGTATACAAATGTGCATTTGGTGCATTTCTGTATTTCCCTTTTAATTCTAGGCTGGTGGTTCCCATAGACCAGTAGGATCATACACAGACTATGCTAGCCACTGAAATGGCTTTTGGTTAGGCTACTGTCTTTACCTTCATTAGAGATGACATTTTAATGGGCCCACTAATTTCAACATATGAATAACACAGCCTATTTTCTGCAATATGAAAATTGATAATATCTGAATAATGCTTTTTTCCTTCTCAAGTTAAATACCTTTAGTTGCAGTATTTTTATTCACAAACAGAAGAAAATAGAAACTGAAAGCAAATAATTTCTTATGTGTCCATAGAATTATTCTCTGGGACCAGTAAGAGTTTGGGTATATTTGTATATTTGGGTATATAGATAATGTTCACCCCTGAATATTATATATCTATATATATGCTATAAAACACAAAAGGGTAAATGAATGTCAAGGTATGAAAGTATTTTAAAGAATCTGGTTTGTAGGCATATATAACACCTCCTAAATCCTACTATTTGGAAAGAATAGATGAAATATAACATTTAATGCCACTTCACTAACAAAACCTCTGGGTTTCTAACCTTTCAGAGGTGCCAGTGTTTCTCTTGATCAACTTGACTAACTTCAGAAGGAAACCATAGTCCAACTGCAGTTTCCATAGAAATATACCATTTTATAAGATGCAGCTACTAAATGGTGGTATCTCATTCCATATTGTTTCATTTATGTTGTTATTTGTAAATATATTCTAAGACAAATAAAATTATTTTAAAGACATACATTTCAAATAGCATGTAAAATGTCAAAATATTTCATTGGAAACTCTGAATAAACTTCAGTAGAAGTCACAGTAAACACTCTGAATACTACTATATTGAGGCTGCTATTACTGGCTTACTTACAAATATATAAACAGCATTGATAAATTTAGCTATTTTAAATTACTCAGCCATTTAGTGCTTTGAGCTAAGCTGTAGTTTTTTGAAGGCCACTTTGTTAGAATGAGATATTATGAAACATCCGCTGTATAATTTACAAACCTTAGGATCATAGTTTACCTTATGCTTCTTTCAGAGTGCATTTTCCCCTTTCTAAAGTCTCAATTGTTTAATTTTGTAAAAACTATTCATACAAGAGTGATATTTTTGAACTAGACCTAATGTAATACATTTTGAAGAATTCCAATAGCAGCTAGCAATGAGAAACAGGAAACTTCTGTATGTTGCTAATAGAAAAATCCTTTCTATTTCTTGTATGCTTGTGTTGTCAGTAGAAGTGGGTTTGGATTAACATGAAACTAATGTTTAAAAACATGTATCCTAGGCCAAAAACAACTTGATAGGATAACAAACTCCAATGCCTAACCCAAAGCACTATTTTCCAAACAACTGACAAAAAGCAAGATTCGGGGAAGTAATTTTTTAGTACTAGCACATGCAGTATATGACATACAAGCATCGAACATTACTACTTCCAATAAACAGAACAGGGAAAGAATGATGCTTTTTTAACTCTGCAGATGGCAACTTAACACAAAACTATAGATGTATAAGACAATAATTCCTCCTACCTTGATGAAGGCAGAGAAGAATGACTTAATAGAGGCAAGATGTGAATTTCATTCTTAATTTCTTTTTTTCTTGAACCTCAAATCTACTTAATGAACATATCATACAAAATATACAATAATTTAAATGGTTATTTGATTTCAAAAGCAGCTCACTGATGGTTTTTAATGATTATATTTGCACTTTTACTATATATAAACATTATAATATTAAACGAAGTAAAACAAAGACAGAAAATGAAACAGCACTAAATTATATGAATGAATTTTACTTTCAGAGCTAAAGTGCAATAACTGACCATTTTCTCATGAATTATGCATTGTATAAAAAAATTGTATGCATTATGCAATACATAGGGTTTAAGGCAGATACAGAGAGGCATAAAATATCTCAGTAACTTTACAATTTGGTTGCCTACATGGAAATTGATACTTTTATAGGCCTAGTTATAGAAATAAGCATACATACCCTGGTCTAACACTTCTTCTTCTTCTCGTTTTGGCTGCTGTAGTAAGGGAATCTTATCTTTATATTCTGTTTCTGTAAATGATCAAAGAAGCTGAGCATAAATTTGCAGTATGTATCGTATGTATTACATACTTAAAATAGTTTATTGGAAATACTCCATCAACATAAAAATACTATTCAGGGTCTTGTGCTTATTAGAGTATTAAGAATTCATATGATAGAAATGCTCTAATTCATAAACTCCCCACACTCCCACCCCCAGCAAAACCTACCAATTACCAGACATCTGACTTAATAACTAGGTCAACTACCCTTTCAATAATATATAAATGATACAGAATTTTCAAAATGCATTGACAAAATGACTCATATTTGTTTTCTTAAATTAAATTTAGTACTGTTTTAAGAAGATTTAAGAACACTTTAAGGCATATTCTCTAAATATAGTAGAATCTTAATAAATGGCCAGAATGCTATGCTAACTTCTCTCATAAAATTTCCACTAGAAAGAAATAAGAAGCTGCTCTAGCATGTTAAGACTGAACTTGCAAAACTCAATCAAAGTCTCAGCATACTTCATGCAATAAAACAGCGAGTAGACTCTGCAATTTTCAGTTACAAAGTGACAGTCAATATGACCATTTTGCAGATGAACAATATATATATGTTAAAGAACAATTCTGAAAATTAGATTAAAAAAGTCAAGACTAGCAATGCTTCACAAATCAATAATTGTTCTTTGCCTGAAGAAGCCCATTAAATGTATAATTTAAAGTATGGCTGGAGATGATAACTATTTTCCCTGGCAAACTGTAGTGATCTTTAGAACATGGTGCATAAATTCATAAATTGTGTAAGTCATTACTGGTTAGGGAAGGAGTTAGATGAGGAAATGAGAAAACATGAATTAAATGAAGAAAGGTCTACATTTATGGGATTGGTCCCAAAACAAATCTGTTTTATCCCTGGCTGAGATTTTCCTCTTTAACTGTTTTGATGGGGACATGTCAGGGAGGGGAGATAAGATATGAAAGAGAAAAATGAGAAAATAAGAAATAGTGTGTACATGTGACTGGTAGATAGAAGAAGGGAATAAAGATGGTTTTAAATATAGTCAAACATGATACATACAAAAATATAAAATACAAAATTATATATTACTTTATATTAAACATCAGTTATTACCTTTGTGATGTTCATGCATCATAACCATATCAGACTTCACGGGAATTGGAATGTTGGCCTCTGGTGGTATGGTTCTGAACGTATCTGGAGCTACATTCTGGGTACAGGTCATGAAAGAAACTGCATGCTTGGCTTCCATGTAATACATAATGTATAAGTTGCACATTTCATCACTAGATGTGCCACTGCAGGCAAAAAAAATAGATATAACAAATCAACCATTCACATAAAACGCATGCTTAATGCAAGAAAAATGCAGCCATTAAATCTGCCAGCAACGGATTCCAAGGTAGAAATATTGTGCATTTATTTTATAGCTTTCATTAAAACCCATCACAGTTTTCAACATCAAAAGCACATTGTCAAAGGCATATTTCAACTTAACAATGGAGTGTCAGTTTGCAGGCACACCATGAACACCACTAAATACCACTGATGAAAATGGCATTTTGGTAGATGAGGGATATGGTACTTTCTTTTCTCTCTTGAATCTTTTTATTACTTAGCGCCCTCCTATTTGCCAAAACTCATAGACTGAGAAAAGTTACTGTTCCCATGGAAAATCTTTATTATTTCCTTTACAATGGTAAAAATCAGTAACCTTCAATAGAATTATCATATATTATTTATTATAAGTCTTTAAAAATGGCTTTTCCTCTTAACACTAAAAGTCCTGGACCTTGTTTTTGGTTAACTGCCTCCTTCCTCATGGCCAGATGAATCTAGAATCATGCGTCCACACTAAGACATTCAAAGTGTATCCCTGATGTCTGACTTGAGAGCTAGGCTTTTATAGCAGGGTTGAAAAGAATGCCTCAGGAATGACTCAAAATGAAATCAGCACTCATCTTTTTTAAGGGCTGAGATGTGACGGAAGAAATGCTGTACAGTTGAATGACTCAATATTAAAAATAGATTTTAAAACAGTGGACATTTCCAAGACAAAAGTTCCCAATGATAGAAAAAATATCTAATAGTTTACAAAACATGTATTCTGCTTCCTCACCTCACATGGGTTATTATATATTTCATTCTCTTTAGTATTATTAGGAAGGAACTATTTAAGTACACCTTCACAAGACTTTTATATAGCAAAGTTATCTGGGCAAAGGAACACTTCCATTTTAGTATTAGTATTGACAATTTTTAGCAAGACTACACTAATGAAAAAAGCTATGAGGTAGGTTATTTGCCGTACAGAAATATATCAGTGTTTATTTTTCCAGCAATGTCATGCAGCACTCACTTTCTCTCCATGGCAACAGCATGACATCAGCAAGGGAAGGAAAAAAATAAAAATATTTTACAAAGGGATTTGATTTTTCTAAGCTTTGAAAATGTAGAGCCCTTGAGAGACCACAGGAATAAGCCTCTGCCATTGGAAGCTCTCTTTATGCTTCAGAAATCATTTGGCTTCTCACTCTCTGAATCTGATACCTGTCAGTGTAACTGCTTCTCCCGTGAAATATAAGCAAATAGTGAAGTGCAAACCCAAACAAACATCTGTTCACTACACGTCTTCATGGTGTCAAAACACCATTCCTAAGAAGTACATTTTAACAGCCTTGGAGTTGGTCAATATGTGCTACAAAAGGAATGGCTGTTGCAAAAATAATAAACCAGAGCCTCCCGCCATATTATCCTTCTCTTTCCTGATTAAAAATAAGGAGGTATGTGTAGATCAACTGAGCAAAAAAGAAAAAGGAATTTAAGATGTGGCTCTAGCTTTAAAAACCTTTAATCATCTTGCAGAGAGGAAAAGCAAAATAATCATTTAAGCATCTCAAATTGGGGTGCGAATTCTATGATTCAAAATTGAATTTGATCAAATAATTTAGGAATCTTTGCTATCACAAGGAAAATTTCATTAAAAGAGCTGAACAAAAGAGTCATACTTTATTCCTTTCCATCTATAATTAGACTTGTAGTCAAGGTAACTCTGAGCTCCTATGTGACAGAGAAACCATCATATGCTAAAAATGTTAGAAGTCAAATCATCCTTAGTATCAGCATCACAGTTTGCTTATTTTATTTTACAATCATTCACCTTTCATTCAAAAACAAAAAATCTCATTTTAAGACAAATTGCTTTCTGTATTCCTAAGGGAGTATTTTGACACATGTACCCTTAATTTCCACAGAGATCAACATATGCAATTCAACTCTGCTGATCTCAGTGATTTATTAACATGAGAAAGTAGGAAGGGATATTATGTACACTGAATGGCCCTTTAAACATCCCCCAATGCCAGTGTGATTACTTAAAATAATGACTGCTGGCATTACTTATATTCCAAAATTACAGTAGTACATTCATTTCATCTTCTTGCATAATAAAGTGCTTATGTGATAACTTCCTGTTTTATACTGACATACTTAATATAAATAGCTTTAGGTCTGACATAATGTGTGAACCTGAAAATTGGAAGCCCTCAATAAATATATGTTGAATGAAGGAAGAACGAATAATCTTGCTTAATAAATGTTTACAACTTCATATGACATAGCATGTTTTCCCTAGTATATTATACTACTGAATAATGAGTCAGGTCAATTTTTTGTACTCAGTTGACCTATGGGATTTCTGAACATATTTATCTATTTATATCCATATCTGTTTATCCATCTGTCTAATCTGTTTACCTAGGTTCCATGAGAGCTTTTATAAAAATATATTACATTAGAAAGATATGTAAATACAGATTTAATAAAGTACCAAGTAATATGAAATGTATGACTTAAAAAATTCCAAATATCATTGTATTCCATGTCTATACCGCAAACACTCCACTAGCTCAAGAATTCCTTCACCTCTACCCCCTTTATATTCAACAAATGTTAGGCTTGAAAATAGGCAAAACTGGTAATACTAATTTTAGAAAGAAATAAAACTTTAGTCATTTTACAAAACTGTTAATCATTTCTTTAAAAAGTTTTATGGTGCTTTTAAATGTATACATTAAGAAGTTATTTATCATGAAACTTTATTTTTGCATGTAATAATATTTAAAAATGCAAATTAAAGGGCCATATTGGTATCCACGAATATTCATATATTCATGAAATGACTCATTCCCAGTGAAAAATATGACCAACAAAACTGACCAAATTGGTAAATATTATCTACCTAGTCCCAGTAATTAATACTAAATTTTAGCATATAAACTTTTAGCCTGATTAGCTGACTTAATGAGCTTAATTGGCTGACTTAATTAAATTCTATGTTTTTATTTAAACTTGACTAAACATTTGAAATGAATTTAGAGAAGTATCATCCTGAATATAAAATATGTAATGCAGTCAGGCACAAAATATTGCTTCTTCATAGATCAATTAGTAGTACTATGTTGTCAGTATATGTAATACTTTGGTGAAACTTTATTTAGGATATATTATTCATATTTAGTATATAAAAATAAATGTATGGATAAAACATTTTATCACTAAGTATATTTATTAATATATCTCATTAAATATACCTACTTTTAAAGTAGTTTTTATTAATATTACTTTTGATTGACAAATAATAGTAAGCATTTAATCATATCTTCTCACTTATAAGTGTGAGCTAAGTCATATGGAGGCAAAGGCATAAGAATGATATAATGGACTTTGGGGACTCGGGGGAAAGACTGGAAGGGGGTTAAGGATAAAAAAACTACATATTGGGTACAGTTTACACTGCTTGGCTGACAGGTGCACCAAAATTGCAGAAATCCCTAAAGAACTTACCCATGTAACAAAAAACCACCTATTCTCCAAAAACTATTGAAATAAAAAATAATTTTATAATGTAAAGTATGATGTGATTTTTTAATATATGGATACAGTGTGGTACTATTAAATCAAACTAATTAACAAATCCATCACTTTGCTTACCTTTATTTATTTATTTATTTATTTATTTATTTATTTATTTATTTTGAGATGGAGACAGGGACACATTGCTCCTGTTATTTGCTCTGTAGCCCAGGCTGAAGCGCAATGGCATGATCTTAGCTCACTGCAACCTCTGCCTTCCAGGTTCAAGCGATTCTCCATGCTCAACCTCCTGAGTAGCTAGGATTATGGGCATCCACCACCATGCCTGGCTAATTTTTGTATTTTGTACAGATGAGGTTTCGCCATGTTGGCCAAGCTGCTCTTGAACTCCTGACCTCAGGCGATCCGCCCGCCTTGGCCTCCCAAAGTGCTGAGATTACAGGCATGAGCCATTGCACTCGGCCCTATCATTTTTTAAATCATGAAACATTGGACATTTCCTCTTTTAGTTATTTTGAAATATATAGTGCCTTATATTGACTACAGTCGTTCTTCTGTGCAATAGGTCTCAAAATCTATTCCTCCTGTCTATCTGAAACTTTATGTCCTCTAACAATTCCTATTACCTCCTTCCCCACCCTTCAGTAACCATCATTCTATTCTCTATTTCTATGAGTTCAACTTTTTTAGACTCCACATATAAGTGAGATCATGTGGTATTTGTATTAATATATCTGTGCCTGGCTTATTTCACTTAATACATCCTTCAGATTCATCCACCTTGTCACAAATGACAGGATTTCCCCCCTTGTAAAGGCTAAATAGTATTTCATCATGCATGTGTAAAACACATTTTCTTTATGCATTCATCCATTTATGGACACTCAGGAGGTTAAATCCATTTACATGGTGGTATTTTAAGAAGAATCCCTATTATGGGAAAATCAGCCTCTACTTTTCAGTGCTTTTCATAAGTTACCGTGATTGTTCTAGCCAAGCAAAGTTTTCTCCAGTTCTACAATTTCTAGCTTAACACAGTTAAGCTTGGTTTTGGTAGAAGAATCACTCAACTGAAAACCTTCCTAGTAGGCTACTGTCAACAGTTTTTCTGTAAAATCTAGTTTCCATGTAACCACAGAACAGAAAACTTTAAAACTTGAAGCTGAGAGTTCTCCCAGTACATGGAGGAGGCACCTACTGGCCCCAGCCTATCCTTAGATAAGTGTGATTTATACCTATGTGTGCTTCAGGCTCAGGGCTCAAATCTGTGTCCTGTGGGAATGTGTATTTGTATGTGTGGCTTGGAGGTAGGTGGGAAAAGAAAAGAGGCAGAGGAGATATATGGATTAACAGAGTATCATTTAATTTAACCAACATCATAAATTACTAGTTTATTTCACTGGTTACATTCTCAACTGTGATCCTGTAGTAGTCTATGGAGGTTGTGCTTATTATTTTACAAAACAGAGACACATTGCTGTTGTTATTTGTCTAAAAATAAAAAGTATATTAACTGCTATGAGATGATTATCCATTATTATGAAAACTTTTATTCATACTTAAATGTATTAAAATCTGTCTTACTTGTTTGTCATTCCACTGGTAAAAAAAATGCTTCTGTAGTAGAAATTAAATATTCAGAATATGGGCTCACCCAATAAGTTAATTTCCTATAATTTCTTTCTATTTCATTTTTATTACAAAATGGTGTTTCCTTTAGTCCACATGAGATTTATGAAAGGATAAATTAGTGTAGTCATTTTAGGGTATTATTTTAAAGCAAAACGCACATTTTAAAAAAGACAAGAATTATTCTAGATTCATGGAACTGAAAGAGGTCTCCAGAGATCACTTTGGCCTCCCATCCTAGTACTATAACAAGTCATTAATTTCTATGGCTGATATTACCTCACAGACAGAACTCAGAAGGATAGAATTTGGCCAAAGTAACAAACCTCCCCCCAAAAACTGTAAAGAGACCTCTAGGCAAAAAATTCTGTTTTTTCCACACTTAAAACTTGTAAGCCAATGCAAGTGATGTGTTGAAAGGGATTTTTTACTGCTCTGTTTACTTACTACAAAGGTTACTACCATAATCTGGAACATTTAAGTAAACTACCTACGGCTCTGCACTGACATAAAATGAACAACTGATGGATACTTTCTGAATCATGTTACCTCATGTATTTAAAGATTGTTAAGAAGGGACTTCTTATGCTCTTTCTGTCAAATCTAGTTATGCCTCCTTTGTCAGTCCTTTTCTTACCATCATCATTTCCCATAACTCAATAATACTATTGCTTTCCTGAAGTCTCTTTCCCAAATTTAGCACATTTATCAAAAAGCAAAGCTGTTGGAAACTATTTCTGTAACAGAAATTGATAAAGTTTTATTTGTTTTATCCTTAGCCTTAAAGTTTATGCTTACTAATATAAAAAAGCCATTTAGAGTGACATAAAAATTCTTTTACACCAGAGCAAATGTTCCTGCTTTCTTTTTTAAACTTGCCTCAGTACCTTTTCCCTTTCTCCATACAACCAACAGTTAGTGTTGCTATCACAAGAATCATCTTGAGGGCATCTAAAGTGTGTTTTCAGATGCTTACTTTCTGTAACTTCTCTTTGATTAAGAGATAAATGGTTTAAAACTCTAGCTTCCAGATGGCATCAGTAAATATTTTAAAACCTTGCTTAACATAAAAAGAAGTCTCCTTGATTCTTTTCTATCAAAAAGCATGAAAAGAAACTACCTTTCATTTTTCATTTAGGTAAGTTTCTTTGAAAGAGTTCATAGTGCTTTGAAAATTTTACATAGTGCTATAGGATATAATTATTTCAAGGAGGCTCAGTATTTAAAAAATCATTTAAAAGGCTCAACATTCTTTTTTGATAAAGTGTTGCATATTATTATCCTTATTTAGTAGACTAAACAACTGGAAATTATTAAATTCACAGGAGTTTTAACATCATGGTTCTGAGTATTTAATGGGAATCACCAAATGTAGACCCCATGAACACAGGGCAAAAAGGCACTTGAGAAAAAAAATTTTCATTATCATTATATTTTCTTTATTAAGATGAGCCTGAGGAAGAAATACGAAGTCTTTGGTAATTATAATATTTAGAGGTATGATACCGAAGGTTTTGAGGAAGAAAAAGAGAAGCATGAAAAAATGAGCATATGTTCTGGGGTTTATCCAAATCAATCAGTTTTGAAATGATAAAATGCCACAGTTTGTTGTAATTGTCCATGACAGGACAAAAAATGTACATTTTATTCACAAAGATAGCTGTAACCTGTAATCATGCCTTATCTCAATAAAATATCTTTAAATAGTGGAATGTGTGGAATCATACCCAATGTGTGTGGCTTCTGTCCTTCCTTCACCAGTGAATACACATCTTGCAGCCAGTAGGTCACCAAAACTTACATCAATGGGGTGCTCCACAGGGTAGAAAGCCTGCCAAAAAGACAAACACAATGAATCATTAATATTACCAATACATGCTTGATTGTGTTCTTTACCCCTTTTTTGAGGGTTTTATCATGAAGGGATGTGGAATTTTATCAAATTCTTTTTTTTTTTTCTTTTTTTTGAGATGGAGTCTCACTCTGTCACCCAGGCTGGAGTGCAGTGGCGCAGTCTTGGCTTACTACGAGCTCCACCTCCCAGGTTCACACCATTTTCCTGCCTCAGCCTCCCAAGTAGCTGGGACTACAGGTGCCCACCACCACGCTAGGCTAAGTTTTTGTATTTTTAGTAGAGACGGGGTTTCACCCTGTTAGCCAGGATGGTCTTGATCTCCTGACCTCGTGACCCACCAGACTTGGCTTCCCAAAGTGCTGGGATTACAGGAGTGAGCCACCGCGCCCGGCTATCAAATGCTTTTTCAGCATCCATTCAACTGATCAGCGGGTTTTTGACCTTAATTCTATTGATACGATATATCATAGAACCACATACTTTAATAATGTGAAGCTTGGTACACTCTGGGTAGAGAGGACGAAGGCAGATAGTGAAACAGACACACATACACACACACACACACACACACACACACAATCACTGGATAAAAAGAGTTCACCTTTAATTAATCACTTCTACTTTATGACAAGAGCACCAAACTTTGAAATAAACAAATACTATTAGCAAATGCATCCCATAAAAATCAGAATAAATGTGATAATAGAAGAGCTGTCTGAAATACTGTCTTTGAATAAATGATGGAATGTAAAAGGCCACCAACATGTTTTGACCATATTGAGAAAACTGATAAAGAAAGCACCAAATAGGAAATTGCAAAAAGGAGGATACACAGCTCAGTTATACAGTTAAGGCAGATTTATAGATTTTTAGAGAAAGTCACAAGAGTTGCAAAATAATTTTTAAAAATTACTTTCTGCTGGTTAATATTTTTTTCTCTCAAAATTAAACTAGATTTTACACACCTGTGGCAGCTGAGGGCTCTGCCGTCCAATCAGTGTCCACTGTCCATTTCTTACTCTGTATCCACTTACTACCTTACCTGTAATAAACACAAATTTTAATCATATAATATAATGAGGTATTAGAAAAACAAAAGGCATATTTACTTTCCTACTTTAAAGTAGAAATCTGAGTATTTTCAGAGCCGCAAATACTGAGTATATTAGTAAAAACAATATGATAAAACAGCATAAAATATTTCAAGGTCTTATATGAAATCACTTTCATTGAAACAGACTTAAGGTCAAACACAATTTGCATTTTAATTTATGGCATCAGCAAGCATAATGGTAAATATTTATAATTTAACATGTAAAGTTCTTACCTAAATGGTGAGTGTGAACTCTATAGGCAAAGACATGCATTGGATAATTTTTATAATGGCATGAAATATCAGAATTCACCACTGTGGGAAATAAAAACACAGACAAAAGTCACTATTCAACTGGAAAATGACATTATTCTTGTCTAAAAGTATGCATAGGGTATTTACAAGATGCTAGGGACTGACGTTTTCTTATGACTTAAACACACAAGATATTAAGCACTTATTCTGTGCCAGCCACTTTACTCACATGAATTAAGAACCCCTTGCCTTATATTTTTATTTTATTCATAAACAGAGTGACTAGAACCAAATCAAAATACTCCGCTAGTGAAAACGTAGGCTTAATTTGTTACCTTTAGCTTGAAATTTATCCAGTTGAGAAAGCTTAAAAATTGGTTTTTATTTTTGGAACAGAATAATTTTTGAAAAATTGAATGCAGACATCTAAGATCACTAGATTGACAGCTCCTGTTGAGAAGAGGATATTTCATACTCTTCCTTCCTTATAGTCTAACACAGTAGCTATTCAATAAATATTCATTTTATAATAGATGAAAAATGGTAACAAAGAGACCATACTGGTCATTAACTTTAAGAGATTCCCAGTGAAAACAAATGAACAATATATCATATGGCACTTTAATTAGAGGATTATAACATATATTGATAAATAATATTATACTTATTCTCATCGCTTCTAGTAAGCTTGGGAGAATCAGCTATTATCATCCCCATTTTGCAAGTAAAGAAATAAGCCAACTATATCCAAGTTTAAAGACTAAGTTGGTGTTGGATTTGCTAGTCGTTTAATTTGTAAACCTTTCTATGTAGAAGTTTATGTCACTGCTCATTATGCAGTGTGTCCTCTGCATCTCAAGAATGGATGATTTATTTTTAAATACTCTGGATTTATTCTTTAATTTATATAACACACATCTACCCAAGGGCCTCAATTCCTAGCATCTTAACAAAGAATGGAAAAGTAATAAACCACTGGCTTGGAATAATACAAAAATCTATTTTAAATCCAAGGACAATAAAGTATTGGTTTATTTTTCCAAGACATAAAAATATTGATTATTTTTAAAGTTTATAAAAAATACACTATAAATCCATTTCTACAGTTTAGGTAATGAGGTAATGGTAAATATTAAAAAATCATTACTCACCTTTTTCTCCTGCTGGGATAACAGTGTCAACAGACATCATAAGGTACATGCCAGCAATTAAAGGTTGTCTGCAGAAAAAAATAATATTTTTCTAAATTATCTGAAAAAGTCAAAATGACTGTTTTGGAAAAATACCATATACCTCAATACTCTGGTTTATAAAATGTGATGCTTGTGAAAATCAAAATGAAACAGAAAATGAGGAACAATTCTTTTTCCTTAAAAAATACTTTTTCATGTGAAGGCAGACTCTAAATGGTTCATGTGATAGCTAACTTTACATGTCGACTTGGCCAGGTGCCTGGTTGCTTGGTCAAACACCAGTCTAGGTGTTGTTGGGTAGGTGATTTTTAAATGTGATTAACCTTTAAATTAAACTTTGAGTAAAGCAGATTATTTTCCATAGTGTGGGTGGGCTTCATCTAATCCATTGAAAGTCTGAAAAGAAAAGACTAAGGTCCCCTCAAAAGGAAAGGATTCTGCCTGTGAATTGCCTTTGGACGCAAGAATGCAACATCAACCCTTCCTTGAATTTCCAATTGGCCCAGTGGATTTAGAACTTAATCAGTCCCCACAATAGTGTCAGCCAATCCCTTACAACAACTCTTTTTCTTTCTCTCTATCCTATTGGTTCAGGTTTCTTTGGAGAACCCTGACTAATCAGCTCTCATGATTCCTAGCTGTGGCATTCATGCCCTGGTCTAATCCCCTCGCCTTTAATGTGGGCTAAAAGAAGTATAGTAACTTATCTTTTTAAACATTTTAAACATTTTTTTTTATTTCCATAGATTTTTGGGGAACGGTGGTATTTGGTTACCTAAATTCTTTAGTGGTGATTTCTGAGATTTTGGTGCACCCATCATCCAAGCAGTATACACTGAACTCAATTTGTAGCCTTTTATCCCTCACCTCCTTCCCACCCTTTCCCTCAGGGAGTCCTCAAACTCCATTGTATCATTCTTATGCCTTTGCATCCTCATAGCTTAGCTCCCACTTATGAGTGAGAACATACAATGTTTGCTTTTCCATTCCTGAGTTACTTAGTAACTTATCTTTAACAAACAGAATATGGCAAAAGTGATGGTATGTAATTTCCAACATTAGGTTACTGAAAGGCTTCCATTTTGCATGCACGCCCTCTCTTGCTTTTTTTGCTTACTTTCTACGATGGAGACCAGTTGCCATATTGTGAGCTGCCCTGTTTATAGCCCGCTTAGCAAGGATATGAGGGCGACCTCCAGCCAACACTCAGCAAAGAACTGAAGCCTGCCGACAATCATGTGAGTGATGTTGGAAGTGATTCCTCCCCAGTCAAGCCTTAAGTTGACTGAAGCCCCAGTCAAGATTCTGACTACAGCCTCTGTGTGAGACCACATGCCTGAGGATCCAGCTAAGTGTGCCCAATTACTGACATACAGGAAAATGAGACAATACATACTTGTTGTTTTAAGCCAGTTAGTTTAGGTTAATTTTTACCCACAGATAATTAATACAGTGAACTTCCCACTCTAAGTTCACAAAGATGTTAAAGTTGCTGCTGCTCTAGGAAAAATGAAAGTACTTACGGCAGACGTGTGAGGTGTAAGGACACACCAGAACAGTCCTTGTGATTATCTGAAAACATACATAGAAACACATATCTTAAATATGAAAATGTAGAAAACAGATTTCAAACTAGTAAGTTTGAAATTACTATAACCAAATATTTTAAAACACAAGTTATGTTTCATCTGTATTGTTCTTTATGATTTACTGAGTACTTTCATATCCAGTAATTCCTTTAATTGCCAATGTATCATAACAGCAAAAACAGAACATTTCATGCAGTCTATGGTGTTTCTTGACTCATCAAATTGAACAATATATTGACTTTCCTGCAAACATACGAGATGCTAGAAAGTTGTTGCTACTCTCTATGCATTATCTGTATTGTTGAAAAACCCAGAAAAGTTGCTGAACTAAAATAGTTTGCTCCATGCCACACCAAACAACAGACTTTTTTATTTTTTAAAAAGTGTAGTTCATAATTTAGGTTTTCATATACTTTAGGTATTGTTGAAGTCTACTAACACTCGTATATTCGTTATTTCAAAATAGAATTTTACTATTGTAGGGACTTTTAATTTCTTCTAGTACAGTTTTCCACAGTTTGACCTAAAGAGCCCATATGCTTGCACATATACACAGTGAGAAGTTCCAGTGGGAGCAACTTGAATGCCCTCAAACAAGGTGGTCTGGAGGCCAGCAGGGGTCGTGGATCTACAGCTGCTCCTATAGCAGGTGGCAGTTTTGATAAGCAGCATATTTCAGCCTCAGTGTTTGGTGTGTAGATTATGACCTCCAACACGATCCTTGCCACAGTGATGCATTATTATTTCCATAACCTCTATGCTGATCTTACTTCTGTGAACTCAGAAACTTCAGCTAGTTTTGCATATTTCCCTGATGATTTGCAGTGTGCTCTGACTTTGCCCTTCTGTTGTAATACAGTGCTTGGGCCACAAGATATGAAACCTCCTAAAAATTAATTCATTTCAATTCACTAGGCTATATATAAAATCTGTCTCTGACTGCATCATCATAAAAGCACTTGACACTTAAAACATTTATTGTAATAAAAAATTGATGCTTCTGCTAATATTTTACTACATAAAATGAAAAAACAATCAGTACTGAGAGAGTTAAGAACTGTACAGAAAATGAACTCAGAATATCAAAATCATATATCCTGGCTGAAAAAGCCAGCTGGATAGACTTATTTTGTGACTAGAATAAAAGTAAAAAGGAGAGAGGAGAGGAGTAGAATTGATAGCAAAGTTAACTCAGAGTCGAAGACCACAGAAATGGAATCCTGCTGCTTAAAAAACAGATGGGAACTGCCGTGAGTCAAAGAACTAAAATAGTCAAATAAGAGGATTGAATTTGAAGGAAAGGTAGAAAGGAAGCAAAATATATGTATATATATTTCTGTATTTTTTACATATATTTAGTTTATAGTTTATATAAGCTATATGAACTACAGATGTACGTTTCAACATAAATATTGAATTGATATTTCAACATAAATATTGAATTTATATTTCAGTCTTAATATTGCACATTTCCACATGCCAAATTTGTCAGGTAGAAGGTATACGATTCACTTGTATTTTTCAATCCTGCAGAATTATTTGATTATAGGATAGTGTCTTACAGGACCATCATCAGTTTTCAACTAGGTGCTCACTGAGTTCCTTTGTCTAAGAGTAGTAAAATCTAGGTATTTAATACTCAGTAGATTAGCACTAGTGATCAATATTTATACCAGTAAGAAACTCTAAGTAGTCTACAATTGAGATAACTTAAGTAAAGAACTTAGCACTCTATTTAGAGCATAGGAAAAATTCACTAAATGCTTAATTATTATTATTCCATTGGTAGATTTCAAAAAAAATTCAGCACATGAATATTTTATTTTCAAGAAATGTATTTTCACAGTTTTGAGTGTGAAATTTCTTTAATGAAAGAAATTGAAGCACATCAAATTTCTCCAAGTAATAACACAGGACTAGAAGAAAGCAGGAAAAACATGGGAACATTAAAAGGGTAAAATAGTTTAAAAAAAGAAATTAGAAGTGAAATTTGGTATGTTGAAGATATTGTGCAAAACATGTTCTCAGAAGGGTCTGAACTAGGTAGACACAGAATAAAATCATAAGTGAAGCAAAGAAATTTTATTAAGATAAATACCATAGTCTGGCTAAAATGAAATTCTTAAATTAGAGGCCATGGGACCGTGAGGAAGTTGATAATGTTTCCGGGTCCTTCCATGACATTTAGTAACAATGCACTCCTTGACCAGACCCAAGACAACCTGATTGTTTTTCTGAGTATTGGGCTTGAAGTCAGTTCAACGGGATCCTAGGTTTGCAGAAAAGATAATGAGGTCATTTTTGTGTTGATATCAAAATTATTCTTTCAATGTACATTCACTTATTCTGTACAACATTATCATGCAAAAGTCCTAACAGCTGTTCTTTTAAGGTGGTTTCATTTATTCTTATTTTAGTTTTATTATTCCAAAGTAAATATTCTTTCTTTCATTGGGATGGGCTCCAGGTTAACTCTCTCTCAAAGGCACACAGGTAAATACTTGGCCTTTAGCTACTAATGTCCTGTATTTACAGAGAATTGAACCCCAAGACATCCCTGTTAAAAAGATGTTTCATAGTGGTTGTTCTCTTGCAGTAAAAATAATTTTAGCATAAGGGGTCTTAAGACATGGAGATGAAACTTCATTCACTAGATAGGTATAAGGTAAAACTGAGAGGGATATTTCATTATGTCATTATATTCCATTATAATGTCATATGCATGTAGAAGAAGCTTTTGTAATGTTGAAGATATTTACAGTGGAAAAGTTGAAATAATAATTTTTAAAAAGAAATGTAAAATAGCCATTTCTGATAATGCCTTAGAGGCATATCATAACATAAAGACAGTATTGCAGTGCTGGTGGTTGGGTGGTAAGACTTCCAAAGAGTAGTCGATAATGAAATAAATGAGTATTTCCAGATACTGGATGAGACTTGAAAATAGCATTCAATCAGAATCTAATTTTAAAGAAGATGAAACTGAATGACTGCTTCACAAGGGTCTGAGCTTGCCTTTGAGAAATTGCTTTCCTCTGCTCAGGCAGAGATGTATAACCACACCGAAGTATTTTATCAGATATGTAGACTCATAGAATCTCAGAACCGAAAGGAAAACCAGACATGATGGAGTTCAAATCTTACACTTTATGGATAGGAAAAAGAGGTCACAGAGATTAAGTGTGTTGCCTCTTAAGGTAATTCAGCTAATTGGTGACACATCGGAGTATCAAATATAATTCTCTAATATTAATGTTTAATAAATGTTATTTACTAGGAAAAAAGGGCAAAAATAAAAAATAAGGGTTCAATCTCTTAGAGATTTCCAAGGTTGAAATACCTTGGAGCTAAGATAAAGGAATTAAGCAAGAATGGATAAGTAACCAGTGATACTTAAGGACATATACTTAAGTAGGAAGCTCAATTCTCTTAATGGGAGGTGAATGCATGGGATATGAGGTTATCCATCCCAAACTATTTAGCTTGCTTTTCTCATAATAGCTTGTAGTTCCTGCTTGGATTCATAGCTAAGTAGTAAAGTATGTGGAATAATGCATGATAATAACCTACTATATCTTAGGTTCTTAATCTTAGATGGTTCTGTTGGTCTCTCCTAATTTTTCCTCTAGAGATAATGCTCTATACTTTATGAGCTCATCTTGTCCTGGTTGTTTCCTGCTTCAATATAAAGAGAGACTAACCGCTGATCCTGAGGGAACCAATGTATTGTTATAAACGATGTCCCACTAATTGGGAACGTCCTTCAGAAAGACATTTGTAGAGTGATTTTCAATTCACCACACTCTTCTAGGAAGGTGAAGGTAAACGTTAGGAGCACACTCATTTCCTACTATTTCAAGCCACCCTTTTGGATAATGGATTCTTTCTTTAAGGAGGTACTAAAAAGTATGCCTGAAACCACTGCCAAGTCTCAGGAGAAACAAAAAGAAGTAACATCTTCAATAATAAAAATTAGGCTGGGCACAATGGCTCATGCCCATAATCCCAGCACTCCGGAAGACCGAGGCAGGTGAATCACTTGTCCCCAGGAGTTTGAGATCAGCCTGGGCAATATGGTGAAACTGCATCTCTACAAAAAAAAAAAAAAAAAAAAAATTAGCCAGGCATGCTGGCGTGTGACTGTAGCCCCAGCTACTTGTGAGGATTGCTTGTGCCTGGGAGGTCCAGGCTGCAGTAAGCCAAGACCACACCACTGCACTTCAGCCTGGGTAACAGAGTGTTTCAAAAAAAAAATTTTTTTTTTAGGAAATTTGGAAGCAAATAATTCTAAACTGCATCGTATCTTCCCACCCTCCCAGAGTGTTCTGAACTAATTTAAAGGCCACTTTCTCTACATTCTTTGTCTTGAAACTACAAACAAAAATGAATCAGGGGCATCATTTTTATATTATCAGTAAATGCAAATGACTTTGCAATAATACACATATATAGATGTTGTAATAACTATTTGACTATTAAACTGTTTTGATCTTTACCTTATGGTTCTTTGTTCTAAATTAGTAACATTAAATTACTGGGACAGGATGTTTTGCTGGGACTAAATCATGGCTCCCAAGGTGATCAAGTAGGAGTAGGAGATTATTTGGGGATTAATTTCTAAAGTTGAGGGAAATTTCATATAATTATAATTACTTTGAAAATCCCTTAGGAGAATAAAGACTGAGGTCTCCTAATAGATCCAACACAGCCAGTTTCCTTAGCATTGGAACAGATCACTGTCAGTTGTGTCATTTGGGCCATGTTGTTTTTTTAAAAAGATATTTCTATACAATTGGGCTGTGTTATATAAAAAAGGTCATTTCTGTGCAACTGAAACTCTGCTGCAGAGAGATGGGACATATGTATGAGAGGCAAATAAAAAATGAACCCAACTGAGGGAACAGTGGATCCAGATCCTGTGTTCACTTTGGGCTCTATTAGAGATGATGAATGAAATTCTGGTTTTAATGAAGCTAAGACACAGCTCCTTTTTTTTTTTTTTTTTGTACTATCTGGATTAGAAATGCAGGTACTAAAGTCAGTTAACACTACTCAAAAAATGGTGGTCATCCAAATTAACCAGAAAATTCATATATTAAAGTTTTTTTTTTAAATTAGTTCCTTTAAAACAAAATCTGAGTACCAGATTTTTTTTTTAATTAGTTCCTTCAAAACAAAATCTGAGTTACCAGTCCTGAGCATCAGAACTCTCCAGTTACAGATACATGGAGATAAAAAAGTCTCCATTCAAAAGCATCAACACTTTAAGCTGTCATGGCAAATGTGTATCTGCTTAGCAAAATATAACTGAAATAGGGGCACTGTTAATACATGACACCAGCTACACCGAGGTTTTCCTGGAGGCTGCTGAAAGCTGGGTTAGCAGACAAGCTTCAGTGCTAAATAAACCAGCACGACAGGAAAAAAAACCTTCAAAAACAATTCCTTTTGAAACTGTCATTGCATTGAGTTAGCCTCTTTTGATTTTGTATTCACTGCTATGGGACTAGAAATTACTAGTTTCCATTTGCCTTGTGGCAAGGAAGAGAAAATGCATTTACCCATCCTGCAAGATGACGACTTTCACAAATGATGGCCTGTGCTGTTCCCAAAAGAGATCAAAATGGAAGGCAGGAAGGCAGGCACTACAACCTGCTTTTATAATAGCTCTGTATGCGGAGGATGTTATGGCACAACTAATGTAAAAGCACTTTCCTGTTTCCATCTCTTATGAATGCAAAAAAATATGAGTCTACAGTGAAGTTATGATTGATACTATTTCATCTCTCACAATTATGAACCTGCTCCAGAGGCATCCTTCCAAGAAAGTCAAATTAAAAGATAAAACCCACCAATCCTCGATAAACAAAGTTATTTTTTAGAGGTATGGTGCTAAGTTTCAAAATCATTGATTGGCTTTAGAACTCTTTATGGAACTCTGATACAGAGAAAAGTGCACAAATCAGAAAGTACAGATCCAGGAAACTTAAAAAACTAACACATCCATGTAACCAGCACCCCAAAATCCTCCACTCACATCTCCTTCCTGAGGCATTACATTTTAAACCTTTATATTTATGTACATACCATATTTAAACATTTATTTGTCTTTCTGAAAGAGGTGTCTTTTGGCCAAAACCAAAAGACACATTTAACTAACTTGTTCACTTGCTTCATGGGCTTTGGTTGGGCAGTTTTAAATACTACACTTGGTTACTAAGAAATATTTACTTTTTGAGGGCGGAGCAAGATGGCCAAATAGAAACAGCTCCAGTCTCCAACTCCCGGCGCGAGCGACACAGAAGACTGGTGATTTCTGCATTTTCAACTGAGGTACTGGGGTCATCTCACTGGAGAGTGCCGGACAATCGGTGCTGGTCAGATGCTACAGCCCGACCAGCGAGAGCTGAAGAAGGGCGAGGCATCGCCTCACCTGGGAAGCGCAAGGGGGAAAGGGAATCCCTTTTCCTAGCCAGGGGAACTGAGACACACAACACCTGGAAAATCGGGTAACTCCCACCCCAATACTGTGCTGTACCAAGGGTCTTAGCAAACGGACACACCAGGAGATTTATTTCCCACACCTGGCCGGGACGGTCCCACGCCCGCCCACGGAGTCTCCCTCACTGTTAGCACAACAGTCTGCGATCTAACTGCAAGGCAGCAGCGAGGCTGGGGGAGGGGCGCCCGCCATTGCTGAGGCTTAAGTAGGTAAACAAAGCCAGGGGGAAGCTCCAACTGAGTGGAGTTCACAGCAGCTCAAGGAGCCCTGCCTGTCTCTGTAGACTCCACCTCTGGGGGCAGGGCACAGCTAATCAACAACAACAACAACAAAGCAGCAGAAACCTCTGCAGATGCAAACAACTCTGTCTGACAGCTTTGAAGAGAGCAGTGGATCTCCCAACACGGAAGTTGAGATCTGAAAACGGACAGACTGCCTGCTCAAGTGGGTCCCTGACCCCTGAGTAGCCTAACTGGGAGACATCCCCCACTAGGAGCAGACCGACACCCCACACCTCACACAGTGGAGTACACCCCTGAGAGGAAGCTTCCAAAGCAAGAATCAGACAGGTACACTCGCTGTTCAGCAATATTCTATCTTCTGCAGCCTCTGCTGCTGACACCCAGGCAAACAGGGTCTGGAGTGGACCTCAAGCGATCTCCAACAGACCTACAGCTGAGGGTCCTGACTGTTAGAAGGAAAACTAACAAACAGGAAGGACACCCACACCAAAACCTCATCAGTACATCACCATCATCAAAGACCAGAGGCAGATAAAACCACAAAGATGGGGAAAAGGCAGGGCAGAAAAGCTGGAAATTCAAAAAATAAGAGCGCATCTCCCCCTGCAAAGGAACGCAGCTCTTCTCCAGCAACGGATCAAAGCTGGACGGAGAATGACTTTGACGAGATGAGAGAAGAAGGCTTCAGTCCATCAAACTTCTCAGAACTAAAGGAAGAATTACGTACCAGGCACAAATAAACTAAAAATCTTGAAAAAAGAGTGGAAGAATTGAAAACTAGAATAATTAATGCAGAGAAGGCCATAAACAAACTGACAGAGATGAAAACCATGACACGAGAAATATGTGACAAATGCACAAGCTTCAGTAACCGACTCGATCAACTGGAAGAAAGAGTATCAGCGATTGAGGACCAAATGAATGAAATGAAGTGAGAAGAGAAATCTAACGAAAAAAGAAGAAAAAGAAATGAACAAAGCCTGCAAGAAGTATGGGATTATGTAAAAAGACCAAATCTACGTCTGATTGGGGTGCCTGAAAGTGAGGGGGAAAATGGAACCAAGTTGGAAAACACTCTTCAGGATATCATCCAGGAGAACTTCCCCAACCTAGTAGGGCAGGCCAACATTCAAATTCAGGAAATACAGAGAATGCCACAAAGATGCTGCTTGAGAAGAGCAACTCCAAGACACATAATTGCCAGATTCGCCAAAGTTGAAATGAAGGAAAAAATCTTAAGGGCAGCCAGAGAGAAAGGTTGGGTTACCCACAAAGGGAAGCCCATCAGACTAACAGCAGATCTCTCGGCAGAAACTCTACAAGCCAGAAGAGAGTGGGGGCCAATATTCAACGTTCTTAAAGAAAAGAATTTTCAACCCAGAATTTCATATCCAGCCAAACTAAGTTTCATAAGTGAAGGAGAAATAAAACCCTTTACAGATAAGCAAATGCTTAGAGATTGTGTCACCACCAGGCCTGCCTTACAAGAGACCCTGAAGGAAGCACTAAACATGGAAAAGAACAACCGGTACCAGCCATTGCAAAAACATGCCAAAATGTAAAGACCATCGAGGCTAGGAAGAAACTGCATCAACTAACGAGCAAAATAACCAGTTAATATCATAATGGCAGGATCAAGTTCACACATAACAATATTAACCTTAAATGTAAATGGACTAAATGGTCCAATTAAAAGACATAGACTGGCAAACTGGATAAAGAGTCAGGACCCATCAGTTTACTATATTCAGGAGACCCATCTCACATGCAGAGACATACATAGGCTCAAAATAAAGGGATGGAGGAAGATCTATCAAGCAAATGGAGAACAAAAAAAAAGCAAGAGTTGCAATCCTAGTCTCTGATAAAACAGAGTTTAAAGCATCAAAGATCAAAAGAGACAAAGAAGGACATTACATAATGGTAAAGGGATCAATTCAACAGGAAGAGCTAACTATCCTAAATATATATGCACCCAATAAAGGAGCACCCAGATTCATAAAGCAAGTCCTTAGAGATTACAAAGAGACTTAGACTCCCATACAATAATAATGGGAGACTTCAACACCCCACTGTCAACATTAGACAGATGAACGAGACAGAAGTTAACAAGGATATCCAGGAATTGAACTCATCTCTGCACCAAGCAGACCTAATAGACATCTACAGAACTCTCCACCCCAAATCAACAGAATATACATTCTTCTCAGCACCACATCACACTTATTCCAAAATTGACCACATAATTGGAAGTAAAGCACTCCTCAGCAAATGTACAAAAACAGAAATTATAACAAACTGTCTCTCAGACCACAGTGCAATCAAACTAGAACTCAGGACTAAGAAACTCAATCAAAACCGCTCAACTACATGGAAACTGAATAACCTGCTCCTGAATGACTACTGGGTACATAACGAAATGAAGGCAGAAATAAAGATGTTCTTTGAAACCAATGAGAACAAAGATACAACATACCAGAATCTCTGGGACACATTTAAAGCAGTGTGTAGAGGGATATTTATAGCACTAAGTGCCCACAAAAGAAAGCAGGAAAGATCTAAAATTGACACTCTAACATCACAATTAAAAGAACTAGAGAAGCAAGAGCAAACACATTCAAAAGCTAGCAGAAGGCAAGAAATAACTAAGATCAGAGCAGAACTGAAGGAGATAGAGACACAAAAAACCCTCCAAAAATCAACGAATCCAGGAACTGGATTTTTGAAAAGATCAACAGAATTGATAGACTGCTAGCAAGACTAATAAAGAAGAAAAGAGAGAAGAATCAAATAGACGCAATAAAAATGATAAAGGGGATATCACCACCGACCCCACAGAAATACAAACTACCATCAGAGAATACTATAAACACCTCTATGCAAATAAACTAGAAAATCTAGAAGAAATGGATAATTTCCTGGACACTTACACTCTCCCAAGACTAAACCAGGAAGAAGCTGAATCCCTGAATAGACCAATAGCAGGCTCTGAAATTGAGGCAATAATTAATAGCCTACCAACCAAAAAAAGTCCAGGACCAGATGGATTCACAGCTGAATTCTACCAGAGGTACAAGGAGGAGCTGGTACCATTCCTTCTGAAACTATTCCAATCAATAGAAAAAGAGGGAATCCTCCCTAACTCATTTTATGAGGCCAACATCATCCTGATACCAAGGCTGGGCAGAGACACAACAAAAAAAGAGAATTTTAGACCAATCTCCCTGATGAACATCGATGCAAAAATCCTCAATAAAATACTGGCAAACCGGATTCAGCAGCACATCAAAAAGCTTATCCACCATGATCAAGTGGGCTTCATCCCTGGGATGCAAGGCTGGTTCAACATTCGCAAATCAATAAACGTAATCCAGCATGTAAACAGAACCAAAGACAAAAACCACATGATTATCTCAATAGATGCGGAAAAGGCCTTTGACAAAATTCAACAGCCCTTCATGCTAAAAACGCTCAATAAATTCGGTATTGATGGAACATATCTCAAAATAATAAGAGCTATTTATGACAAACCCACAGCCAATATCATACTGAATGGGCAAAAACTGGAAAAATTCCCTTTGAAAACTGGCACAAGACAGGGATGTCCTCTCTCACCACTCCTATTCAACATAGTGTTGGAAGTTCTGGCTAGGGCAATCAGGCAAGAGAAAGAAATCAAGGGTATTCAGTTAGGAAAAGAAGAACTCAAATTGTCCCTGTTTACAGATGACATGATTGTATATTTAGAAAACCCCATCATCTCAGCCCAAAATCTCCTTAAGCTGATAAGAAACTTCAGCAAAGTCTCAGGATACAAAATTAATGTGCAAAAATCACAAGCATTCTTATACACCAGTAACAGACAAGCAGAGAGCCAAATCAGGAATGAACTTCCATTCACAATTGCTTCAAAGAGAATAAAATACGTAGGAATCCAACTTACAAGGGATGTAAAGGACCTCTTCAAGGAGAACTACAGACTACTGCTCAGTGAAATAAAAGAGGACACAAACAAATGGAAGAGCATACCATGCTCATGGATAGGAAGAATCAATATTGTTAAAATGGCCATACTGCCCAAAGTTATTTATAGATTCAATGCCATCCCCATCAAGCTGCCAATGAGTTTCTTCACAGAATTGGAAAAAAAACTGCTTTAAAGTTCATATGGAACCAAAAAAGAGCCCGCATTGCCAAGACAATCCTAAGTCAAAAGAACAAAGCTGGAGGCATCATGCTACCTGACTTCAAACTATACTACAAGGCTACAGTAACCAAAACAGCATGGTACTGGTACCAAAACAGAGATATAGACCAATGGAACAGAACACAGTCCTCAGAAATAATACCACACATCTACAGCCATCTGATCTTTGACAAACCTGACAAAAACAAGAAATGGGGAAAGGATTCCCTATTTAATAAATGATGCTGGGAAAATTGGCTAGCCCTAAGTAGAAAGCTGGAACTGGATCCTTTCCTTACTCCTTATACGAAAATTAATTCAAGATGGATTAGAGACTTAAATGTTAGACCTAACACCATAAAAACCCTAGAAGAAAACCTAAGTAATACCATTCGGGACATAGGCATGGGCAAGGACTTCATGTCTAAAACACCAAAAGCAACGGCAACAAAAGTCAAAATTGACAAATGGGATCTAATTAAACTAAAGAGCTTCTGCACAGCAAAATAAACTACCATGAGAGTGAACAGGCAACCTACAGAATGGGAGAAAATTTTTGCAATCTACTCATCTGACAAAGGGCTGATATCCAGAACCTACAAAGAACTCAAACAAATTTACAAGAAAAAAACAAACAACCCCATCAAAAAGTGAGCAAAGGATATGAACAGACATTTCTCAAAAGAAGACATTCATACAGCCAACAGACACATGAAAAAATGCTCATCATCACTGGCCATCAGAGAAATGCAAATTAAAACCACAATGAGATATCATCTCACACCAGTTAGAATGGCAATCATTAAAAAGTCAGGAAACAACAGGTGCTGGAGAGGATGTGGAGAAATAGGGATACTTTTACACTGTTGGTGGGATTGTAAACTAGTTCAACCATTATGGAAAACAGTATGGTGATTCCTCAAGGATCTAGAACTAGATGTACCATATGACCCAGCCATCCCATTACTGGGTATATACCCAAAGGATTATAAATCATGCTGCTATAAAGACACATGCACACGTATGTTTATTGCGGCACTATTCACAATAGCAAAGACTTGGAATCAACCCAAATGTCCATCAGTGACAGACTGGATTAAGAAAATGTGGCACATATACACCATGGAATACTATGCAGCCATAAAAAAGGATGAGTTTGCATCCTTTGTAGGGACATGGATGCAGCTGGAAACCATCATTCTTAGCAAACTATCGCAAGAACAGAAAACCAAACACCACATGTTCTCACTCATATGTGGGAACTGAACAATGAGATCACTTGGACTCGGGAAGGGGAACATCACACACCGGGGCCTATCATGGGGAGGGGGGAGGGGGGAGGGATTGCACTGGGAGTTATACCTGATGTAAATGACGAGTTTATGGGTGCTGACGAGTTGATAGGTGCAGCACACCAACATGGCAGGCAGCACACCAACATGGCACAAGTATACATATGTAACAAACCTGCACGTTATGCACATGTACCCTAGAACTTAAAGTATAATAATAATAATAAAAAAAAGAGAAATATTTACTGTTTTATTTCCTCTTTCTTCTGGTCAAAAGGTCTACTAACTACTTTTCATTTTCTTACCTCTGTTTTATATCTATATCTATATCTATATTTATATTTATAGATATAAAATACATATAGCATTATACACACACACACACAAACACTTTAAATGATAATCTCAATTTCCTCTTGCATTGTCCCAATTATTATCTGTTTTTCCCCGAGTCCAGAATGTAGCTGCAAAAGTCTAGAAACCATAAAGAAAGTACTAGGTAAAATAAATCATGTAATGAAAAGGGATTGAAGAGCTTTGATTTTTAAAAGTCCTTTTAAATACAATTTAAAATATAAAGCTGAAAATTATTTCTCATATAAAATTATTACAAATTTTTGATAGTCTTGAGGGTGTTTTCATATATATGTGTGTGTATATACATATATAAAAGGTTTCCTTTCATTCCCATTGGAATTCTCAACTATTTTGTACAACAATGTGTTGTCCCTCTTTTGTTTTACTTAAACCTATAAAGACTCATGATAAACCAAGGAAGGGTAACCTGGTTTATCTTGTTGGGAACACAGGAAGTTTATATTCTGCAAAAGCTATAATTTAATTGGAAGAAATATATTTTTTAAGGTCAAACTAAAATCAGTATCTACATTTTCAACCCAATCATCTTAATCTACTTAAAATACTATTCTGTATTGTGTTTTGGTTCTTTGGTGAAAAAATAAATCCAAAATATCTAATTTACATACAATTAGGTATGCATGTAGTCCCTGGTATTAATTAGGGAATACACTTTGAACATTATACCTCATACATTTGATTTAATATTAATTTTTCCGTCATTCAATATATTTATGTAGTAATGTAGTATGAGTATTTAAAAAGTAACATTTATAAGGCACTTCTAAATTGAAAAGTAGTATATAAATGCTAAGTATGATTATGATTATTATGTTAATGAAAAAAATACTGAAACCCTTCAGTGACCTGAATTATCTCTCAACATTCCCTTAGCATTTTGCAAGACTTTATACTATAAGACAAAGAGTCAGCGTGAGAAGGGTCTGTGGCTACTGACCAGATTTTACTTTACTTTCAGTTATTATTTGGGGTACATCACAGTTAAATTGTGAAACAAGGATATGATGTACTTGCAAAGAAATGAGACTCAAAAAGTGTGAGGGAGGAAAGATGGCCTCACAAGAAGAAAGCGTTTTGAAAGTTTTTAAAGATAGAAAAAGAATAATTAATATGTAATGAGAAGAAATGGAGATCAGGTGAAGGGTTTACAAACTGGATGAAAAGAATAACGTTTCTATTGGGAGAAATAGGAAGGCTAGAAGGTTCTCTTCTGAGTCTAGGGAATATTTGATTTTATTTTGCTAATAGAATATTCTGTCAATTATTAAACATATTTGAATGGTTTTCATCAAATACTTTTTTAGGTAATGTATCTGTTTAGGGTATCCTTTCTGTTTTACAAGTAAAAACAGTTAATTAACATAAAAGGAATTAGTACTAAACGGGAAATGGAATGTGCAAGTCCTAGCACTTCTAATGACTTCCTTCTTTTCCCAGAATTCCTAGAACATAATAAACAAACATGTCAGAAAGGCATGAAGACATCAGTGGGGAACAACGTGAAAGGCAGGAAGCCTATGGGAGTGGGAGTGGTCAGTGAAAAACCAACCTCCGCTACTGTTGTGAGCGCCCTGAACTAGATTTTACCGAAACAGAATTGTGTAGCTCCTAATTTTAGTCTGTGCCAGTGGGCAAGTGACTTTTTTATTTCTCCTCTTAATTTAATTGGGTTAAAAATTTAAAGCTATTTGCCATTAATTCAAATGGAATTAATTAGATGATGACTATGTAGCTCTGACCAGCTTTTAAAAATGAGTTAATAATTATGAGTGATTAAAAAAACATGAGTTGCAAAGGCATCAATAAAGGTAAAGCATAAGGATTTCTCAAAAAACTAGAAGAACTAAATGTAAATCTGAAAAGCTAAATTGCATGTAGGAAAGCTTTTCTTTTCCCAAAAAAGACATCACTTACGCTAAATACTATATTGTTCAATGTTGAATTACTTTTTAAAAAATCCATATTTTAAGGGATAAAACACATTCTGAATACATTCTTTAAAAAAGAAGTATAACTGCAGTGCTTTACATATCTTCGCATAACCGAATGAATGAAAATGTAATTCCTGATACATAATGGCCATATTTAGGTATTAAAATAAACAGGTGTCCCATGGAATCAATGAGATGACTAAGGATCATTTGTCTTCCATACTAAAGATGATTAACAAAGTTGAAATGCAGCAAGCTAGAGAATCAGAGAGCTCACAGTTATGTGAAGAGACTGGCAAGAGAAAAAAGTACTGCAGAATAATAGGCTTCTTTTAGATCATTTGGGAGGTATTAAATAGTCCTGAAATCATTCACATGACTCACATCAAGCTGCTTGTGTATAATGAAGGTTAGAGAAGAACATGAAGAATATCCGATTACAATTCCGAAATCAGTGGGATTATGAAGCAACCTGATTTAGAAATATCTCCACATGATAAGGGAAATGGATTACTTCAGACATGAAAATGAAAAGGCATAAATGAGATGAAGTAGACCACTCTGATCTTTATTAATATTAATTTTACTGAGCACCAGTTCATTCCACTTCATAACTATGGCTCAAAAGACTTTTAAACACAGTGACTCTATTACTTGTTTTATATAGTTAGAGCATGAACTTTGTTACATACACAAACTAGAAATCCAATACGAATTAAATTGTTTTGGTTTTAAATAGCACTGGACTACCTTAGGCAAGTCATGCAACCTTTCTGAGCATCGATCTTCATTTCTGTAAAACGGAAGGGTGAGGCCTGATGATCCCTTTTAGTTAGGCTGTTCTCATTCTGTCACCCTGAACTCTGTTCTCTGTCTCTGACTTTAAAAACAAGTGCTTTATAAACAAATTAGTACATGACACATAACATCCTTTTCAGAAGAAGAAAACAAAAAGTCATGCTTTCCTGTTCCAGAGTGCCTTCTCAGCCCATTTCAACCTCTTCTCCTTAACTGAAAAGGCCATGGCGTTTCGTGCAGGTTGAATGCTACCTTCTTGTAGGTAGAGAATCATTTCTCTTTCAGAGTTGGTTTCATCGACCTCTTCCTTTCCCTTTCTAGCGTCTGTCACCACATATATCCCACTTAAAAATAAAAATGTAGAAAAATGAAGGAATATAAATTATTTTGGCCCATTCTTCAAAAAGATATATCTAGATCAAGTGTGAAGAAGGAACATTTTTGCCCCTGTATATGGGGAGGGGAATCTCTAAGAATGTCATATATGCATTGTAAGTGGCTTCTATTAAAGAATTTTAAAATCCAAATGCCAAATTTTGTGAAAAAGTTAAGAAAATAAACTCCTCTTCGAATTTCTAAATGAAATAAAGTGCTAGAAGAACTAGACAGTAATTAAATGCATTTTCTTCTTTCAAAGCTCCCCTTTTCTTAAGAGAATTGAGATTTAATTGAACTTATTTTGGTAAATGCAAATTATTCTGCTCATGTCCTAGGCCCCAGGAGATTGCCCTGACACACCTGTTGTATAGGGAAAAAAATGCAGGAGTGACTTTAATCCTTACTAGGAAAATCTGAATACCAGTTGTCAAAGTTTAGTTTGCATAAAAATCAATGAGGCAGCTTGTTAAAATTTCAGAATCCTGGGCCCAGTGATATTCTAGTAATATACTGGCTCTGTGAAAAAAAAATACATACTAATGGTATGTATATATGTTTATTACAGTTTTTACTGGCAAAAATGTGCAGCAAACAATTTATAAATAATAATAAAATATACAATACTTTTCATTATTAACTTCGTATAAGCAGTTGATTCTCACACAATTATTTTCTTGACTTTTGCTCTACTTTTTAGATGGTTGTAATTGCCATGAAGTAGTTCAGACAAGAATTCTTGTTAATATTTTTGTTTAGTGAAACAACAAAGACATATGTTGGAACTGCACTTGCACATTAAGGATGTCAGCAAAATCTTTGGTGTAATGGATAATAGTGTGCAAATCCTGGAAGAGTATGTCCTAAATTTTGGGGGGCATTCACAGTAATCCACATTGCCAACATCCTCTCCATCATTTTCTCAGATCTAGACAGCCAGAAAAATAATAGATAGAACTTCGACTTGCACTATTTGTGATAAAATTTCCATGGTGTAAATTTTTCCACCACAGCTGATTTCAATGTAAATTTTCCCACCACAGTCAATTTCAAACTACCAACATGACATCACTGCTTTAGGAAGAAATTAGCAGTAAAATAACACTTTGTAGTATTTCTACCACACAGATACAACAGGTGCAAATACCCTCAAGAGCACAGATAATAGTAAAATATAGTAAAATAATTAGGAAATAAAGATTTTTGAATATTTCTTGCCTTTATTTTTAATGATCGCTATATTTAACAATCAGCTTACAAAAACACTGCAAATTACCAATTGGCTCTTGTGAGCCTATCTGAGCCAGCTCAGGCTGCCTATGCTCTGCCTTTTGTGCATCTGATTCAGTAGGCCTAGTTTGAACTAGGAACTTTCATTTTAAAAAGTAGCCCAAGGAGAGTCTGGTGCAGACAGTCCTCTGATTAGATTTTGAGAAATTCTGATCTAGACTATATAACTTGAGGTAATTCTATTAATATTAAGATCTTCCAGTTAATTCTTATCTTTTAAATGAAACACTATAAGGAGTCTGTTTAAGTAAACACTGAGCAAAATTTTTTAAGTGTGAAAACATCTAGTGCAGGCAAGGATATGAGACTTGCTCATTCACTGTGGATTGTAAATTGGAAAAACTGTAAAGCAATTTGATGGAATCTGTTAGGGTTTAAACACTCCATGACCCCAAAATCTCATTTCTAGGTATCTACCCTGCAGTAGCAATACATGGTTACCTAAAACATTTCTAACATTGCTTATAATAGCAAAAAACTCGCAGCATCTTTAATAGACAATAAGATACATACATTAGAGTATATCTACAAAAAAGAATACTAGGCAGCCTTTATAAATCACGGAAGAGATTTACATGTGCTGCCTTAGAAATATGTCCAGGGTGCACTGTTAAGTGAAAAGCAACAACAACAGATGCAGATCTGTGGGAAATGTGATCTAATTCTTGTCCAAAAAAAAAGAAAAAAGTACATATACACATATCTGATACATTAGTTTATCTTCCACATATAGAAATGCTGAGTTAAGCTAATGAAAAATTGGTAGATATAAGCAATAGTTACCTGGAGTTGGGGTGGGAAGGAGTTAGGTGAGAAAGGGACGTGTGATTGAAGAGGGTTTTATCTTTTTTTTCTTTCAATAGTAGGGGTATTACAAATGATTTTCAACTTTTCTTTTTAATAATTTTCTATATTTTCCAAAAGAGGAAAAATAAAGTTCAGAAGAGAAGATTCTTTTAAAGGGAAAATGTGCAGATACATCCAGAGTCCTCTAATCCCTTTTAGTATTTTAACTGAAAACTCAAATATGAAGAAATAATTTCTTTGTTCTAATACTGGAATTTATTGCAATTCTGAAGTCTAAACAGCTTTGGAAGCCTAAAGTTTTTTCATAAAGTTTTGGCAGCAAAATCTGACTTGAATGAATGTGATGATACTTATGTTTTATTCTTTTTTTGTGTGAATATTTAAACATTTGTTATAGAAACATTAGTGTATCTAATTAGGGATGGTGCCCCAGATTCACAAAGGTGATAGAGTACATGACTTATTCAGTTGAATACCTTTCAAAAATGTTAAAACCTCCTAAATCCAGACCACATCTGCCCCCAAGCATTTGGATAAAGGTTTGTGTCCCTATCCCCATCAAGGCACACTAGAGCAACTGGAAATGGGAGTCAGGGAGAGAAGAAAGGAGAGTTGGCAGATGACATGAGTACCAGAGCCTTGAGTATAAAGAAGGAAAACTGAGGTAAAAGTGTACCCTTCCTGGAACCATATTTCTGACACATTTCTGGATCTACCAGGGATGAGGCTTGTTTCAGCAGGGCTGCTATCCCTGGAGCTGAGAACTTGGAAACACGATATGCGCTCTGGAATGAAAGATCATGATAAGAACTAACATTACGGTCTATTCTGGAAAGGGGATTCAGATTGATGGATGATGTACATGCCAGGGTCCTATTCAGGGAAGGCCAGGATGAGTGCTTAGATGGTGCTATTTATGTCTCTCTTCCAGTGCAGACACTCAGTGGCTTTGGGGCGTCTATGTCAGCTGAGGCTGGAGAAGCAGTAACCATACCCTCCCTCCCATATTTGCAATTTCAAAGGAGATTCTTAAATATGGAAAGTAATCCGAAATACTTTAATATGCATAGGCTTAAATAACCTGGCCCATAGTATCGTGCACTTTGCAGCAGAGTGAGTAAAAGCAGGATTAATGTATTTCACTGGAAAGCATGTAGGATGCAGCTACTTGCGCAGATTGAGAGACGACAACAGGGAAAGCAACAGGGAGCAATCTTTGACCCAGTTTCCCACTCTCTCTCCAATTAGGTATCAGGAAGTCAGGAGCACCTGTTATGCTTACACTGAAGTCAGAACAACCCGCTTTATAGTGGAATGAAATAATTTTAAGCACAGTTACCTTGCCACTGATCTCTGCTCCATCTTGTTCAAAATGCATCAGCAAGGGATTTTTCCTGTGCTCACAATTTCAAAGCTTTTTCTAATAGCTTCCTGGCAGTAGTCTTCTAAGAGGTAGAGATATAGCTGGAGTCACAGAGGAATCAGAATTCCTCTGGAGTCCTCTGTTTTCTCTTCCTCCTGCCATGATTACCATTCCTGCCTCTTCACTCTACTACTCTTTCAGTTGTAGTTAAATAGGAACCCTTTGTGGGTGTATATGTGTATTTGTGTGAATACAGATGCACACCCTGTGTTCAGGAACATCCACCTGTCCGGATCTAAGCTATGCAGAAACCACACCCGAGTGGACCACAGCCAGCATGGAATAATGCAAGAGGGCAAGGAAAAATCAAATCTGATGGTCACAAAGTCCAGGCTGCAGTGTTCCCATGTTTTTATTTTATTTTTTAATCCCCATTTTCCAGATGATCATGTTTTTATTTAAAAAGTTCCCCATAAGGGCTGCAAGCCAAAGTCTATTTATGCTAACTGATTAATATGAAGCTCATCTAGACTCCATATCTAACACATAAATTTAGAACAGGAAGAAGGGTGCTTATACGATATCAATCTGGTAACTTGAAACATCTACACTAGGTGTGATCTTGCCTGCTTTCCAATCCCCTCTCTCGTGGCACTTACTTTGTACTGGCTCACATTATTATTTTTTCTTTTTTTTTTAAATTATACTTTAAGTTCTACGGTACATATGCACAACGTGCAGGTTTGTTACATATGTATACTTGTGCCATGTTGGCGTGCTGCACCCATCAACTCGTCAGCACCCATCAATTCGTCATTTACATCAGGTATAACTCCCAATGCAATCCCTTCCCGCTGCCCCCTCCCCGTGATAGGCCCCGGTGTGTGATGTTCCCCTTCCCGAGTCCAAGTGATCTCATTGTTCAGTTCCCACCTATGAGTGAGAACATGCGGTGTTTGGTTTTCTGTTCTTGCAATAGTTTGCTGAGAATGATGGTTTCCAGCTGCATCCATGTCCCTACAAAGGACACGAACTCATCCTTTTTTATGGCTGCATAGTATTCCATGGTGTATATGTGCCACATTTTCTTAATCCAGTCGGTCACTGATGGACATTTGGGTTGATTCCAAGTCTTTGTTATTGTGAATAGTGACTGGCTCACATTATTACAGTTATTGTTTTAAGCATACTTATGCTTACTGGACAGGGAACTCTATGAGGGCATACTTTTGTTCTTACTTATATTTTCCTCCATGTAGCACATTGTGTGAATTAAAATGAGTTGCAATGGTAGCTGGACAACACAGGAAGCTACAGAAAATATAGAAGAGCAGATAGGAGATGGCAATAAGCCCAGTTACATAGAAAACCTCTACGTACTCCTAAAAACTGGAAAGAAATCATAGCACAATTGTTGATACTCACTAGGATATCTCAAAGTTATGAAGAAAAGAGAGAAGGGGATAAGGAGAACTAACATTCATTGCCAATCTGCTCTGTGTCAGGCACGGCTGTAGGTATTTCACATATACCATCTAATTTAACTTCCTATGACACATAATATATTCTATTATTTATTTATTTTATTTTATTTATTTATTTGAGATGGAGTCTTACTCTGTCACCCAGGCTAGACTGCAGTGGTGTGATGGCTCACTGTAACCTCTGCCTCCCGGGTTCAAGCGATTTTCCTGCCTCAGTCTCTCTAGTAGCTGGGATTACAGGCACACACCATGACAGCTGGCTAATTTTTATATTTTTAGTAGAGACAGGGTTTCACCATGTTGGCCAGGCTGGTCTTGAACTCCTGACCTCAGGTGATCCGCCTGCTTCGGTCTCCCAAAGTGTTGAGATTACAGGCGTGAGCCACTGTGACCAGCAAAGACACATAATATATTCTAAAATGATTTCTATCCAAGATGTTTTACCATTATAGTACTTAAAGGGTTAAAACCTTAGCATTCTGGAAAATGTGGCTATTGAAAACAATCATCCTCTGAAGGTTCCAACTAGAACTTTATGATCTGATTTTACTAAAATAATCCCCAAAGTTGGGAGACTAAACTTCTTAGAGCTTACATAAAGGAAAGTTGAAAATAAAATCTCCAGGCTGTATTCATTTAATTTAGAATGTAAATATTAAACACCCACTCTAAGGAAAGTGAAACTGTTGGCTATACTTCCAGGAACATTTAGCAGTGTACAAAATGCAGGTGTACATACAGGGCTGTGAGAAAGGCATGGAAACAAGCCCAGAGAGAGACAGAGAGAGAGAGAGAGAGAGAGAGAGAGAGAGAGTGTGTGTGTGTGTGTGTGTGTATGGTTTGTTGTTAATAACAGCTGCTAGCTTTCCCATATGCACCAAGAGCTTAATGACAGTGAGTGGAGTATAGTTTGGAAATCTTGCCAATCCAAAGACAATCAGGGCTATACATTTGGGAAGAGACCCTGACCTTCATTCTAAGAATATGAGTTCCAACTTCAATAAGTTAGTGCACAGGATATTCAATTTGAGAAATGAGTTATTGGTGGAAACTAGTAAGCTAATGCCAGAAATTCTGAAAATGAGAGGAGAGTTTTCTTAAGATCCTCCTAGGCCAAAACATCTAGAAGAAATGCGGCAGCATTCAGCAACAATCTCAGGATAATTTTCGCTTCGGAACAAGACTTTGCTGAAAAAACTGGTCAAAAAAAATAGGGAGAGTGAAACCTGGAGGAATCCCCAATTCTCCCTATTCTGACTTACTTAAGGGCAGGAAGTTGGTCTTGCAGTTTATCTTTGTATAGCTGAACTATGAATAACAAAAACTGCTGTGGAGAACACGAAATACAGCTTAACTAGGAAACTTCTACTGGCAACGTGACACACTCAAACAGTTCTGTGTCTAAAAATAATGAGAAACTACAATATCTTTGAAAAGTAACCACGTCCTTTTGATATTATAGGTAACTAGACAAAAGATTGTATTTAGGGAAATTTATCCTTTCATGAGGACTATAATGATAATAGCTAACATTTATTGACTACTTAACCAGGTACCTTTATTTATATAATGGTATGGTACATTTATGATACCACTATGATACCATTTTACAGATAAGGAGAGCAAAGAGAGGTTTAGAAGCTCAGTGAGGGTAATCAAACTAGGATGTACCATTACCAGTCTGCCTGGACTTAAAGTTTGGTCACCAAACTTGGTACCATACTATCACCTACATGGGACATTCATTTCCAATTAGAATACATTCTATTTCCTACGGAATATTAAGTTTTAGAAAATTTAAAAGTCTATACATTAAAAAATCATTCTGGCCTTCCTAAGCTGCAATCCTAGCTCACTCTGGCCACCTACAGCCCCATACTTTCTTCATAAGGCTAGTAGCTTTTCCATGCACTCAAGCCCAAGACTGAGCGGCATTAGGAAATGCAAATCCAATCAGGTTACTGCTTGACTGAAGAGCATTCTGAGTGCTTTAGGAATCAAGTCCTAGCAAGGATCTTTATGGCTTGCTCCCCACCTTTTACCTCTCTTGTAATTTCTTGCCACTTTTCCCTATGCATTTCACATTCCAGTAATGTCAGATGACCCAAATTTGTTTGTATCTAAGATGCTGTTTCATTCCCATGTCTCTGCATCTGCTTTTACCTTTGTCTGGAACCTGTCTTCCCTCCTACTCTGACCTGGGAGCTCCTGATCACCCTTCCGTACCCTGCTCTGGGTCCAACTTCTGGAAAGCCTTTTCCAGACTTCATACCTCCACACTTTCAGGTAGACTTGTATGCTCCTGTCTCTCTGCAGACTTCAGACCCAATATGCATTATTACTATTGCCTATGAACTCATTCCTTTTGTGCTTGTCTCACCCAGCACTAGTATAGGCTTGACACTATGATTGATATGGCATTTAATATAGTTGATTGCTTTTAAAGGATTATTTTACAGCTTCACATTCTGTGTAATTTCCAAAACGCCAAACAAACAAAAACAGTAAAGCAAACATTTTATGTAATCCCATAGAACTCACTCTAAAATCACAGCCAATCTTTTCATACTAAGGAAGATCACAATCTAAAACAGGATGGTTCAATCTTTTGGCTTTCGTGGGCCACACTGGAAGAAGAATTGTCTTAGGTCACACATAAAATACACTAACACAAACAATAGCTGATGAGCTTAAAAAAAAAAAAAACCCAAAAATCTCACAATATTTTAAGAAAGTTTATGAATTTGTGTTGGGCCGCATTCAAAGTTGTCCTGTGGCTTGCAGCTTGGACAAGCTTGATCTAAAACATGCCCAGGTATGGCTGCAGGTTATGCTCTCTCTGATACGCTACCACATTCCCACAACTTTTAAAAGATACTTTGCCTTCATTTCTAGTGCTTTATTAAAGAAAAGTCCTAAGTTTCTCAATTCTCTAAAACATTCCCTGTGTGGAAAAATATTCATACCCTTAAGCCAAACATTTCTCCACTTTTCAGTAGACTATAATAATTTCCTAGTAGTGTTACTCTGCTTCAGATTTACAATTTATATACTTTAAAATATCACCAATAGTTTTAAAACCACGAAATACAAATCTTCCCTGACATTCACACCAAAAGCAGTGCTGTGATTATATATATATATGTATAATTGTGTGTTTGTATATATATGTACTTAACATACATATTTAATGCATTTTTTATAATTAGAAGATATAATGATGTAATTATTTTCCACTTCTAGGTGCATCTGGAGATAAGTATGAGATCATAATACAAAAGCTGCTAAAAGCAGAAGACATTCCTATAGTAAATCAGGCATATAGATATTCATACTAACTCTTTTTGGCATGAGGTGTGAGTGGGAGTGCAATACACTAACTGGAAGGTATTGAAGGAGTTAATAAAATGCTTCTATTTGTGGAATTTAAACATGTAATTAAAAAGACAATGTTATAACATTTTAAAGGAAAAAAAATCACCCAATCCTGCCTTTCTTATTCATCAACCATTTCCTTTTTTCTTGGGCCTTACAATCCTGGTAAGCATACATCAATTTTATATAGTCTGTATTTGATCTTATTGTTGGCTATTTTTGTTGTTATACCATTTATTTAACCAATGTCCTAGTGAGGGCCGTTTGTGAACTTTCCAGTTTTTCATGTGCATGAATAACTGGGTAGATAGAGGTGCATTTTTAAGAAAAAAAATCTTTCTTTAGGACAAAAGCCTAGAACAATATTTTAATACTATATATTAAACCTACATGAAATGGTAAAAATGCTTTCCAAAACATCATACTAAATTTATAAAGTCTCCTAAACTGCATCAGATTCATCCAAACACTGGACAATTTAATATCCACCCCCACCCAATTAATAAATGTAAAATGATATCTCATTGTTTCAGTGAGATTTGATATTTTCCCATGTGTTATTTACTACTCTAAATAAAGCTTTAGGGACCTGATAGTATCTACTGGATGAATTACATGAGTGAAATTTTTGCTTACATTTTTATAGTATTACAATAAGTTACATGAATTACAGCACTAGTAATCTCTTTACCACATACATCTTTTCTTTTAGAAAAACTGTTCTTAAGAGAAAATAAAAAATTACTATTGAAAAGTTAAAGTTTCTCATCTCTTACAGCAAAGAATAATTAGATGTGTACATATTAAAATATCAGTACATTTACAATCCCTAAACATAAATTATAAAACAAAATTAACTCCTTATAAGAAATTAAATTAAATATCTTTAAAAACAAGCATATATCATGTGTTTTCTCTGGAGTATCAATGCAGTATCTGTTAGGGGTCCTTACAAAGTTGAGGGGAATTAGATTGAAAAGTTAAGTCCAGGGTTTTATAGAGGGTAGAGATTAGGGTTTGGGAGAACATGTGCCAGTATGATGAGCTACTTTAATTGTGGTGATCTGGGAAGGCCTGCTAGCCTTTTTTGAGGAAATTAAAGCCTTGTCAATACTTTGGAAGTCAGCAGTCTTACAATCTGCGTGTTCTACTGAAATCAGCATGGTCAATTTTTAGAGCAGATAATTTCTCTTTGTTCTCCAAACACAAACCTTATTTATTTCTTTGTTTTCAGTAAAACTTTCTCTCAGCACTACAGAGAGTTAACAGTTTATGTTCTATTCCAAAAACTGCAGTTATTTGTGTATAACTCAAAGCAAATTTTTAATCTAAAAATAGGTTTTATTTCTAAGTTAGGTTCATAGGCCAGTCCATTTATATATATTAATTTATATATAAATATTTATTAATATATTAATAAATATATTAATTTATAATATATTTGATTGTAGAATGTTTTCAATGACATAAAATCATTCTTTCAACACCCTTTTCCAGAGGGAGACTGCATTTACTGTCCTCGTTCTGAATGCGGACAATCTATGGCCCTTTCTACCCCATGGGGCTTTCTTAGCAAAGGTCCTAAAGGGTATTTCATAGGCAGAGATGGCCATCTACTTCCAAATTTAGTTGCTGGAGAGATATCTAATGTGTTTGGAAAGGGAAATGTATCAGGTTAGTTAGAAACATAATGTTAAATTAGAGAATTCAGGAGAATATATATAAGTCAGCAAGACATAGTAGAAAAGCAATAAAGACAAGGAGAAATCTACTTAATATTTACAGTCCCATGTGAACCCGAATGCAGTTGGAGTTTGACTAAATGCAGCAGCAGGAGTAACAAGCATTGACCTTGGTTGCCTTGGGAACAAGGCCCCTTTCTCATACCAATGATCTATAATAAGGAAAGAGGCATTTAAATAAAGTACATAGCTATCATAGGTAGAGTAACACGTGTCTAGGGGAGTGTTCGGCATTACCTAAAGGGTGGCTGGGGTCTGTGCCTTACAGCAGTGGACAATGGGTGAGTTCATGAAGTGCCAGGTATGGATAGATAAGGAATCGACATGAGCCTGACTGTTTGAGAACCTCTTTGGTATTGCAGAACCTATAGGCTTTCAGTGGCTTGCTCAGAGCAACATAAATATAAAAAACCAGTACCTTCCTATGCTTTCCAACAGTGTTGCTTGGAATGATCAGCACTCCTAATAAGAGCAGGAGCAGGCTGATAAAACAATACACTAGAAGGCAAGAGAGCTCTATAAAGTTAGCATAAAAGAAAACACAGTAGCATACACAGGTGCCTAACAGAAATGACTTCTAAAATAAAATTCATTCCTTCAACAGTTCCAAATTAAAGGAAACAAAAGCTGTTGTTCCCTAGTGGGCAGAGGGTGTGGGCAATTCTTTTTAAGATGTAGATAATAGTTTGTGCATGCATTTTAAACAATATAGTACTGGAAGTTTTGCTTAGTTCCAACATTTCAAAACTTACCTCTAAAAGCACTAATATCCCCATAGTGTACCTGTAGTACAAAGTATTTACTTCCAGTCTCTCCTCCAACTCTGAATCCAACACCTAAAGATTTATAAAAAAAGTTAATATATTAGAAATGAGCATCTAAAATGGAGTTAATCTCAAATTGCTGATCTATGAAATCGAGGGAAATAAAATAACATATAACGTATAAAATTATATTATATGAAAACTGAAATAAAACAGACATTGACTGAGAATTTCTAATATAATCTGTCATTATAATCTCCTCAAAACTATGATGAAATTCTATTCATAGTTCCCACTTCAGAACCAGAGTAATCACTTACACTTTAAGAGGACAGTTCACTCATTTTGAAAGAAACACAACAAACAAAACAAAATCCTGTCTCTATTGATTATTTAAAAGACATACATAAACCCATTCTCCCATTTTGCTTGTATATATTCATATTTATTTTATGACTGAATATAGGAAATAGACTTCTTAGGAGCATTTAAGTGGCATTACTTTTCTTCTGCTGTGAAAAGAGGTATCTACAAAAATGGCTTTGAGGAAACTAGTTACCAACTAGATTACTAAAGTCCATTATGTCAGTGAATTTTTGGAATTCGAATATTCTTTCTTTCTTTCTTTCTTTCTTTCTTTCTTTCTTTCTTTCTTTCTTTCTTTCTTTCTTTCTTTCTTTCTTTCTTTCTTTATTATACTTTAAGTTCTAGGGTACATGTGCATAACGTGCAGGTTTGTTACATATGTATACTTGTGCCATGTTGGTGTGCTGCACCCATCAACTTGTCAGCACCCATCAATTCATCATTTATATCAGGTATAACTCCCCAATGCAATCCCTCCCCCCTCCCCATGATAGGCCCCATTGTGTGATGTTCCCCTTCCCGAGTCCAAGTTAGTCTTACTGTTAATAAAGCTAGCTTGATAGTGAGCTTTAAAAATTTTACAGAGAAAATATTTACCGGCAGAAGTATACCTTTTTTTTTTTCTTTTTTTTACAAATCTCTTTTTTACAGATCTCCTCTAGTAATGTATCTAAATGTGTCAACAAATCTATGACAGACCTCCCTGTTAGTTTCAAACTTGTTTGGTTGCAGCTGCCTCGTATGGAGAGAATTCTGAGGCTCATTTGAAGTGCAAGAAATCAGACATCATTTAATGATGCTGGCAATAAGTAAGGGAGGAAAGAGAGGCGCATGTGTATCACAAGATCATCCATGAATCAGGACAGACCTATTCTGTAACAGAACCACACACACCCTTTAATATTAAGAAATATTCAGGTAATAAAACAGAGTCTGGTAATACATTCACATATTGGAAGCTACGTACAATTTAGAGGTGCAGTCAGAAAGCCAGCTGAGGTCTGGCATCATGTTAAATACCTAGGTTCCAAGATTGTAAAAAAATCTCTGCTGAAACAGCAATTTATTTAATTCCTAGCTCTCTTGGCTCATGAAATGTGTCTGCTGTCAAGAACCAATGTGCCTTAGGTCAAAGGTGGCTTGAGGTATCTATCCTTGGTTATTTTCTAATTTTATCTAAACTGTTGTGTGGGCAAACTACTTACCAAAGACAGGCAGAGAAAGAGTAATTACCTAAATGAAACATTTTCAATACAAAGCAGGTAATGCAAGCACTTTTACTGTGAAGCAGCAATACAGAACATTGTCATCACTGGTTAGAAAGGACTATAATAAAAAGGACTTTGGAAAGAGAAATTAAGCAGCTGGACATACGACCACCCAAGAGGCCTCTGACATACCATTGGGGAGCCGGGTAGGGGGAGCATTTCTTGCCCAGGCATACAGAATATTGGCTTTATCTGTACAGGTTCCTTCATCACAAAACCTGAAGAAAATAAAAAGTAGTATAAATGAAGATTTAAACAGTAAAATGCATAAATTGCTCCCCATGGTGGGAGGTGACAGGGAAACATATTTGAAACCAAAGTACATCGATATATCATCATTGTATGATATTAGCTTTAAGATCCTAATAAAGAGTAGGGCAAACAATTATTCCCGTGTGAAAAAAAAGTCATAAAAGGGGAGACATTTTTTTTGCCTGATGTGAAACAATCCTGTGAGGGAGATATATAATTTTTACCTTGATATGTTCATATATGGAATGTATTTTATGTAATCAGGTAGAAAAACAAGCATTACATAGACGGTCTGTATAAACCAAAGTTAATGCCGCAGAAATATGGACTAAAAAAAAAGTCATACACATTTCCCCTTTGGCGATCACTGTTGTCAACAAATCTGCCCAAAGCAACAAACAGTGCCTGCCATCAGTAGGGTGAACAATACAAGTGTGTCCCTCTTAAAGAGTTACTTTTTTCTTTTCTTTTTTTCTTATTTTTTGAGACAGAGTTTCCCTCTTGTTGCCCAGGCTGGAGTGCAATGGCATGATCTTGGCTCACTGCAGCCTCCACCTCCTGGGTTCAAGTGATTCTCCTGCCTCAGCCTCCTGAGTAGCTGGGATTACAGGTGCCCACCACCACACCAGGCTAATTTTTTGTATTTTTAGTAGAGATGGGTAGGGTTTCACCATGTTGGCCAGGCTAGTCTTGAACTCCTGATGTCAGATGATCCACCCACCTCGGCCTCTCAAAGTGCCGGGATTATAGGTGTGAGCTACTGCACCCAGCCTCTCTTAAGGATTCTTGATCTTATATATGCATGATCAAGTTTATGAATACTGGAATGCATTAATAAGTTGCATTGTGCAAGTTACTTAACTTTTTTTAAAGTTACTTAATCTCACCAAGCTTTAGTTTTCTCTCACGGAAAACAGGGATAATTAAACTTACATCACAGAGTTATTCTGTAAGTCAAATGAGACTTTATAAACTTCAAAGTACTATTCTAGGGCAATGCATTATTTAACAAAACATTCACTTTATCTGAAGATTCACTGTTGAGAGAGAGTGTCACAGGGTAAAAAGAGCACCCAGGCAGAAAGACAGATCTGGAGTTCAATTCTAGAACCACCCCTTAGCAGCTCTGTATCTTGGGTGTGTTTATAAGCCCTCAAAGGCCCAGTTCCTATATGGAAACCTCTGTGATAGGGCTGCTGTGGTGATGTGTATAAGGCACTCAGTGCGGTAGCTCGGATGTTTGGTAGATCCGCGTTAATAGATGGTAGTATGTCTGACTCCAAGCCACACATTTTTTTCCCATTATAATATATCTCTTAGCTTTTTCTATTATTAAATTGGATTTAATCCAAACATTGTTAGGCTACATTTTTGTGTTGCTTTTATTTATTTGTGTTTTGAAAACTGGGACCAAAAAAGGTGAGTCAGGCGTGTAGGCAGATCTGAAAAGCTTGAAGGCTCTAAAGGACAAGGACAAATACAGCTTCTTGGGATGGAGGTTGGCTCACACAGAAAAAAAATGTACACTGCCCCTGACCTGGATGGGAAACAAAGGCCGACTGTGATAGATTCCTACAAGTTAGAAACTGAAGCCAGAAACACAGAAAACACCCATGTTGCACCTATGAAAACCACTAGTAAGAAGTTCATTCAGACTCAGAGGCAGGGACCCTTACCATGTTTTCTGCTTCTAGCCAGAAATGAGGCTGGAGGATAGGCAATGAGTGCTGACAACTGTGTTGCCTGTCTGAAAAGGGGTGAGGAACTCAGAACCAGGAGGTCTTGATAAGGTTATGCTTAGCAAAATGATCTTGCTTCTATAAATCAGGCTGTAGAAAGAGATTGTGTAATGTGTAATATAAAAGACATCAACCAGTGGTTTCTTACTGTTCACTGTCAAACACAATACACTTATGATGACGGATCATTATCATGTAAGAATTGTACCTTGGAAGAAATGCCTGTGACATCCTTATGCCAAGTGTGTTAAAAGGCTCAGGATGTTGGATGATGCCCAAAAGCAAAATTTTCCTTCCTGGCCTCAGCTATAATAAAGAAATGATATTGTCAAATGTGATGAACTTTGTATCTCACTGCTGTGAGCTACTAAAATTTAAAGATTTGGGTGGCAATTTTCATAGCTTTCAACAAAGATCTTAAACATTACAAATGCCTAACACCCATGTGATGACAGTCTTAGGTTAAACAAGATAATTGTTTCCTCTGATATGGAAGTTGATTTTCAATGGATGACTAGAAAGAACCAGATTGAAATATAACAGAGAAAACTGGTTTAGTAACTTTTTCTAAGTTACACATTTGATTACATCATTTGTTGGCTCAAAATCATTCAAGTGCTTCCCAAAATAAAATCAAAATAAGATCCAAATCTTGTAGCATAACACATAAGACCTGTCATGATCTAGAAACTATCTCCAGACAACACCCCCTTTTTAGTCCTGCCAAGTTGCTTCCGGTTTCCAGTTTTCCTTATTCCCATTGCTCTCTTTGCCTGAAATATCCCATCCCAGCTCTCTGCCTGAAAAACTTGTATTCACTTTTTCCTTCAAGATTCAGTTCAAGCCTTCCTCCTCAGGGAAGTGTTCTCTGACCCCCACCCACCTTCCATTCCTTAACTACAGCACTCCTCATCCTAAGTATCAGCCACCCAGATTGTGAGGACGTCGAGTATACAAATATGTAGGATAATATCTTCATGCTGAAGTCATGAAATCAATCATGAAACAATGTCTCGTGAAACTTACCTCTAGGTGAGTTTTCAACTTTCCATGTACAGACACTTAAAGAGCTGAATTAACTTAAATTGTATTGCACTCTCAACTTCATGTTATAATATTTTATTTAAAAAATTAGATTAAAAATTTAAAATATAAACACCAATACATTTGAATTATTGTTTGCCTAGTTTGTTTGTTTGTTTGTTTTAACAAATCAGCTTATATAACAACACTGCCAGCAGGCTGTAATTTAAAGCTAAATAAGCTCAGAGAGTTTAAGTAACTTCCAAAGGTCAAACAGCTAAACCATGACTCAAAGCTCTGGCTGCCACAGTCCCTTCTATCTCAATTCTTGACACTGATTTATGGCCAGAGAATGATATTATGTGGAGATAAGCTTTGATTACTACCGTCATCCTTGAACTAAGTTGAAATTTGTGCATGCAATTCTAAAATCAAATTTGAGATGAAATAAATTGTTTGTGACATATGCACAAAGAGACAATGATTTAATATTTTATTCTCTTATCAGGTCTGGTAAATAAGAGCTTCAAGGCAAACACTGGTTTAATTTTTAAAACCCGGTTTTACAATAAAAATATATTAAACTCAAGACTGAGTAAAGAATGACTCACTGGAGGACACCGGGGCATTGAAACTAATCCTAAAACTCAGTGGGAGGACTAAGAGGAAAAACAAGAGGGTGAGAAAACTGAGTTCTATAACTGATAACATATCAGAGTGGTAAACATTTCCATTTCCCATTTTAAATGAAAATGGTATCATATTTTCTCCATGTAAAATGACCAAAAAGAGAAAGATGGTATAGTATATTTTGGCTTCCTAAAAAAGGACCTATGGAAGTAGAGGGGATTTTCACTATTCTTACTAGTAAAGAGAGCCTTAAGGCTGGGAAGCAATGTAACTCTTGATCAATGGCTGTTGTAATTTCAGGCCTCATCAACCAGGTTTCTTTTTCTTATCATTCTAGCAGCTTCTCCTAAAGGCTCCTCCAGACTAAGTCGATTAAATTGTGAAAAGGTTCACATAGCTCCCTTGTGGTTTCTTAGTATTCATAGTAAAAATGATGAGAATTAACATTTGAAGATAAAACTAGTCTGGATTCTTGGACCTTTCATATAGAACCCCTTTCACATCTAATCCACGGGGAAGCCATTCAGATGGTATGAATATTTTCTGACTGTGCCAAGCACTGAAAAGTGGTAGCTTGTCATTTTGAATTATCCAAAGACAGCATGAGTGACTATTAAAGTGTTCTCTGGTTGTATCTGTTAAAGGCTATTTAAAAGCCAAGGTTACTCAGGGAAGATCAGAACTGATAACTCGTTTCTTCTTTTGACTTAAAAAATAATAACAGTCATGCCCTCAAGTTAAATCTGTATAGCCTTAAATTCCAATTTTAATGCATTACATATCTAACAGAACCACAACCAGGAAAACTGATCTAAAGTTAGAAAGTTTTTTAAAGAAACACAACACAAAATCAATTGCATGAGGGGATGGTCCTTACCTTTCAAAATGCATTCAGTATGAGTCAGATATTCAAATACTATTAACTGCTCTATAAACCCATAGAATATTTTCCCAAATTCAGACAATCCTATGTGAATTTCAATGCAATGGATAGACATTAACATAGTAATTAGAAGGATACATAAGGAAAAAGCAAATTAGAATGGTGATTAAGAAATACCAGCCTGATAAATAGCATCACAGAAACTACCCACTGTTCCTTTGCTCCAATAAGGTTAGACAGGCAGTAAGTCCATAAAAGTAGCGTGTGTGTCTGTTTTGTTCATACCAAATTCTCCATGCCCAACAAAGTGCTTGGCACATAGTGAATGATTAATACATACTTTATTAATAAATGAATAAAAATAATAGCTATCCCTTCTACATGTCAGACACTGCACGAAACACATTACTTATATTACCTCATCTACCCTTCATGATGGCCCAATCAAGCTGCCAATGATTAGTGGCCCAATTTTACAGATGAGGAAACAGACCAATACAGCTGACATCATTTAACCAATGTTTATTACCACTACCAAGTAGCAGAGCTGAGATTTGAAACCAAGATATTCTGATTTCACAGTTCTGGATCTGTGCTAAATACAATGCTGCATTATAATATTGCTACTCTATCTAACATAAAGTATTAGTCTTGTGAGGAAAAAAATGCATTTGTTTCTGTTGAAACAGTCAAAAGGGTTCCAACTATAACATTCTATTTTATTAAAGTTGACACTAGTCTACTAAGAATTGGGCAATTGCTAAGGAACTCCTGTTAACACCTTTAATCCAAGTACCTTAATATTATTAGCTAAGGAACATAATCATTGGTGACTAGATGTTAGAACCAGAGACCAACTGTGTTTTAAAAATTGATCCGTTATAGTATTCCAATATGCAATATGATAGGAATCTATTACAATATTAAAGTGGAAAAAAAGAATGGATGCTATTAATTTTAGCCTATCAGTAATTTATGTCTAAACACTACTACTGCACTCAATGCCACATTTTACAGCGCTTAAAACAAGAGACAGTGTAGATTTGGGAGATTCTGTTATTTTTATTTATACTGACAAGGATGTTACATATATTTAACTTTAGAAGTTTCCTATGGCAGAAAAAAACAAAGAGGGGATTGCAGAAGACACAGTGAATCCTGCTGTATATAGTGTATGGATGACAGGGGCCAGGATATGGAAGGGGAGCATAAAGACAGCATATGCAAATGCTGTTCTCAACCAAAGAATCATTATCACTGGGAGGGAGGCAACAAAGCCGTGGGCTTATTTGGAAAATAACATCACCTTTAAAAAATAGACATTTAAATGAGTACCCAAGCAGAGTGTCTCTCATATAGGCTTCTATATACATATATATATATATATATACACACACACATGTTTTATCTCCTTTTTTTTTCTCCTCATCAGCAGCTGTAACCCTGTGGAGATAGTGGCATTTAAAAAGACACAGCAGGTGGTTAATAAATAGAAACAGTTGAAAGGGATTTAAGCTAAAGCTTCATAAGATGGTAAAGCACTACTGCTTTAGCTTGAGAATCATTCCAGTTAGAACAGCTAGAAATTAGCCTCATTTAACCAGCTGGGATTTTTTTTCCATCAAAAAACATCAAACAACCTGTAGAAGCCATCTTTGGTTTGTTAAGATTAGTTGGTCCAAAGTGTCATTAGAAATAGCTTTAAAATCAAATATTAATAAGAAGAACTAAAAATAATTTTAGCTATGCATAGAAGATCACACCAAAGTATAAGACTAGATATGTAAGAAGCCCACTAGTTTTAATCATCCAATATTTTAAACACAAAATCTTGGGGTTTGTACTCCTAAATTGTTTTAAACCCTACATCCTCTGCTCAGCAGAATAAAAAATGCACTAGCCTACAATCTCATATTTAAAAAAGAGAGCACTCCAGAATTACCCCAAATGCCAACACAATTTGCATAAACAAAATATGATTTTCAAAGACTGAAACTGTAAGTAGCTTATCACTTATTTAAAAATAAAGAGTAAAAACAGAATGAGTAATTCATAGAATAGATGAACACAATATTTAAATTTCCAAGATATCCTCAAAATTGACTATTTAAGTAAATTTTTATATTTAAATTACCCAGTTTTCAACACCTTCATTTCATAACTAACAACTTCAAAAGAGCATCTGCTCACTTAGAGTTTAGTTTAGGCTCATATTCAGCTAATAAATCTGTGGAACTTATAATTGTAATGCTTTGAATTAAGTCTATAGAGCACAAATAAAGTGCAACAAATCATGCTATTGATATGCTTGCTCTAATCTTGGTGCTATTATTTTCTTTTGGTCCCTAGATGGGGTTAATTGTTTTCCTCCTCCAAACGCCTGGGAAGAAGGCATTGGGGTTACATCCGACAGGTACTATCGCCTTCTTTACATGGGTCAGCAGAGCTGCTTCTTTTCCATCAGCTGGTCCTTATTTGCATCCTCTAGAGGTATGTTAATTTGGAATTGAGCACTAGGCCCACTCTAACTATAAAGGCACCACCCTACAGAATATTAAAAGGTTCAGATCTATGTATGCAATTTAAATGCACATGCATATAATTAACTAGACACATTGCCAGTGTGAGTTGCTAATTTGGAATGAGTCACAAAAGGCTAGAATGTGTGCAGATGAAAAAAACTTTAAAATTAAAATGACTACATAATGAAAACTGCTTCATGCTGTGTCTACTATTTTCATGTAAACTTAATATAACTGTAAATATATTTTAATGAACAGCAGAAAGAAGCAATTACAAAGAGCAAAGGAGGGCAGCACAACAGTGAAACATCATCAGAATAGCTCTTTGCCTTCATATTAAAAATGCTGCCTGAAGACAGAGGGTGAATTATAACTTCATAATTTCAGGGGAAACATGTTTTCTATATTAAAGACACCTATTTGCCAACCTGCTCACAATGAAAATGGAACACTAAAGTGAAAACAGGAGGAAATCCTGGCTAACAAACAGAAAAGAGGAAATCCGAGTTTGACATTTTGATGTTAAAATAGTTTTTTCTTCTTTCCTTGAAACAGCTTTGTATTTCCTTATAAGTTTCCCTAGAGTGTGAATGACTTCTGGTTATTTTTAAGCATCAAAAACTGTTATAGGTATCATACCCAAAATATATGTGAAAGTTTAGGAGTCTTCATTTAAGTGCTGTCTATATCTTACAATAATTGAAGAACAGATTTGCAACTATAAAATGAGTGTGATCAATTCCATGACTCAAAAATTTTAGAAAAATAATGCAAGACTTTTGACACTAATAGATATTTGTTGTGAGTACTATAATTCAGACGACAGGATATGATGTTAAACAGCTGGAAAATATCCACTGACTATCTTCAGGGCTGAGCCTGTGAGGCACTGGGGGTGGGGAGTGGAAGATGTTTCTGTGAAGCAACTGAAAGTTCTGGCTGTGAAATATCCTGTGAGCTCTAATTCTTTAAAGTATAGATTTTGCCAAATACTGGAAGATAAAGAATGTATACTATCTTTAAATAAGAATATAAGTCCTGTGGCTGGGCGTGGTGGCTCATGCCTATAATCCCATCACTTTGGGAGGCCAAGGTGGGTGGATCACTTGAGGTCAGGGGCTCAAGACCAGCCTGGCCAACATGGCAAAACTCCATCTCTACTAAATGCAAACATTAGCTGGGCATGGTGGCACGTGCCTATAGTCTCAATTACTGAGGAGGCTGAGACAGGAGAATTGCTTGAACCCAGGAGGTGGAGGTTGCAGTTAGCTGAGATCGCAGCACTGCACTAGAACCTGGGTGACTGAGCGAGACTCTGTCTCAAAAAAAAAAAAGAATATAAAATATGTATTTTATATATAATATATTATATATATACATACAAATATATTTATATATATGTAAAAGAATATATATTAAAAAGGCCTGATTGTGGAAGTCAGAGTCATTAGAACAGTTTTACTTAATGTATGTCTTCTAGTTCACACATTGAAAAGATCCTACTTTTAAATGTTAGACTTAAACACTTTGGGCTTGGTTAAAAGATACTGAATAACAGCACCAATTGTCCTTGTTTTATGATTGTAAATTCAATTACAACAAACCTACAAATTAAGTGGGACTATAGGATACAAGGCAAATATTTTAAAATCCATTTAAAATGATATGGGTATAGTGTTATTAAGAATTGTAATTACTCAATGATGCAACTGACTGGCAAAACACGGTAAGCTGCTTGCTAGAGGTGAGTCAAGCAGTGCACACACTTCCAACTCCTGGAAATAATGCCTTTCCAATCAGACTCATCATTTGCATGCAATTTATATTCATAGAATTATGGAATTTTAGAGCATAGAGAGGTTTTATAAATGGCCTAGTATAAGTCTTTTGCTGAAATGAAGACAAGAACTCCATTCTAGATGGGCTGAATAATCCACCCAGGGAATCCAGCAAGTTAGTTCACTGCTCTTTCATTCTACTATGTTGACTTTCAAGTAATAATTTTAGCAAAATAATATATGTAACAATTACTCTACTCAAAATTTGTTTTCACTTTCATTTATATTTTTCTTTGAAACTTCTCATTCCCCAATGTGGAAGATTTTTGGTCTTATATTAAATCTTATAGATTTAATTTCAAAATAGTTTATTTAAGAATATTAATAAATATTTTAAAGGCCAAAATGAGGTGTTTGTTGTACTCCCTTAACATGAGAACAATGAGCTATGCTTGGCTCATTTTAGATAATTTTTCCTAACAATTAGAATTGGAATAGCATTTAAGGGTCGTTTTATTTTCTCACTCATTCCCTTAAACCAAGGTGCAGCAAAAACAGACTTTAAATCCTTCTAGCTATTTTCAATGAGTCTAATGCAAAGGTAAATATTGGTAATTTCAGAAGAAATAGTTTTAAAGCATAAAAACCAAAGGATGTGATTTACTGAATAAGATTCAGGAAAAGCTGTCACAGAATAATCTTTTAATCCCAGAATTTTATTTACAAAAATTTACCGAAGAGCATAAACGGGAATGTTGATATTGAAGGGTATTAACTGTGATTTGCTGACTCCGTTTTTACATAAACCCAGTCACATAAGTTGGGTTCCTATGTGATATGTTCCTTTCATCAAATAACTTAAGCCTATTAACAAATGCTTTGATGGTACTTGGTCCATGGAGATTTCCACTAATTGCCCTGTGCTTTTAACAGTTCCAAATTCACATTATATTGTTATTATAAAAATGACAAGAGAGCAGTTGCTGCTTGACTAGCATCAGGCTAATGAATATTAGGATGCACACAGAAAAGTCCATCAGTCTACATGATTATGTAGGGACAGGACCTCAAAACAGATTCCTCAATGCAAAGCAAAGCACACCAGTCATTTCGGACTATTAAATGTATAACAATGATTCTGGGTCTACTTGAAAAATAAGAAGCTTAAAACATGTGGCTATTTTCTGAGTTTGGTGATCTTCAAGAATGCCAAAGAACATTAATTAAAAATTAATATCAGAGTATCAATAATCTAAATTTTCAGACTTTCTTTATAAGCCTTATGCACCTGGACATACTACTGTATAACAATATACATATATTTAATGTATTATATTAATATAATATACATCTATTTAATCTAAGATGTTTTATTTTAGATTCAAGGGGAACATGTTACATGGTATATTGTGTAATGCTGGAGTTTGGGCATATTGAACCCATCACTCAAATAGTTAACGTAGTATCCAATTGGTAGTTTTTCAACTCTTGCTCCCTTCTCTCCCAGCCCCTAGTTTCTACTGTTTCCATCTTTATGTCCATGAGACATATATTTATTAAGTCAGTGACAAAGACTGATAGATATGCTCCATAGCAGACCAAATAACTGTGATAAATCATGATAACCACGTGATGCCAATGAACAAAGTTCTTTCTCTTAAAATGTTCTGCCTATTTATTAACCAGTTGTAAAATACTTGCACAGATACACTTTGCACCTGTAAAACACATTTTCTACACCCTTCTATACTGTAAACCCATTATCCTTACCAGTAACTTCCAGTGGATGAAGGCATATTGCATCCAAAAAGTAACATATGATGGACAGTATCCATGCTGGCTCGAGGCTTGAAGTCAACTGTTATGAAAAAATAATACAGGTATGTGAATATAAGTTACACTTCTATGCACCAAAGTCACAAAATACATATTTGAATAGTTCAAATACCTGTAAAACAAAGATGTTTTGATGCTCTTGTGATCAAATGCCCTGTTTGTATAAATTATCTTATTAAAGATAAGCATGATTTGATAATATGATTAGAAGAATAAAAAGGAAAAATAATAGGCTGAATATCACACCCACATACACACACACACACACACACACACACACACACATTTTTTAAATGGAAGACCTCTTTTAAAGTAGTGAGGGCATTATATGGGTATTAAATGAAATCTGCAGCCTATGTCTTCACAATATATTTCCTTTCAGACTTCAGTAGAGTGCTGAGTATCATAAAACACTGTACAACATTGTAGTGAAACAGAAACCACAGTGAGTGGTCAAAATATGAACACAAAAATTCATAATACAAATTTATGACCATCTTAGAATAACAACAGTGCTATAGTCACTGGGATGTATATGAAGAAGCAATTTACCAGGAAAGAAAAAGAAAAGTAGAAAAAGTATCTTTACAAAAGTACAAAAGACATAAAATTACTGTCCTGAATAAGCATGTTATACTTGTTAAAAGATATCAGAAGTTATACAATGACATTTCTCGTTTTCTCCCAATAATAGTTGTTGAAAGACATTAAAATAAACAAATGCATAATTGAAAGAGAAAAAATTAAAAATAAATTATATTATCATCTATGAACTCCCTTTCCTAGTGTCGGTTTGGCTCATCCCTTTTCATCCTCATCAAAATGCTGTCCAGTATGCAGTAGCAGTTTATGAGTCACCTTTGCACATAAAATGCTAAATAGCTCCAAACTGATCTTAAATCTCAGGTGTGTGCAAAAATGCATCTTTCGGCTATTTTGGTCTGTTTGATAAAATTAAGAAAACATAACTTATTGCTAGAACGTGTATGTGAGACATCAGTACTTATAAAACAAAACAGCAGCAAAAAAGTTCTACATCAAACTATAGCACCATGACTGGCAAAGTGTGTCTGATAGAAAACATAGCGCTATGTGCCAAACCTACTGTGTGCCATCTTGGCTTACCACTTTCAGAGGAGACAAATAAACCTTTCTTTTACTGCAATGAAAATAAGAACTTGAAGCCTAAAAATTAAATCTTGAAGTGTTCATACCATCATTTAAAATATTAACGAAGAGAGAATGGCTGGAAAATGGACTTGCTATAACTTGAGGCTTGGTTTTCTATTACCAAAGAATATAGTAAGCCTAAGAGATGAAAGAAGATGCTTTGGAAGGAAAGAATCACTTGGAAGTTACAATCGTTCACAATTCATAGAAAGTCCCTATTGTCACGCAGCTGCAGTTTGTTAGCAAGAGAAACGGAAGAAAGAAGAAGGATTCTGTATCTATAGACCACTGTCAAGTTGAGTGCAGGATTTCCTTCCTCCCTTCCAGAATCCTACCAGGGATCTTTCCTGGGGCAGAAAGAAAATGGAAAAAGTCCTGAGGTAGGAGTACTGGTCTTTTATTCACCTTGATTTTATTTTGGTATATGATACAATTTTTAATCTTATATTCATTTTTATTAAACTGCTTATATTACTTTATGAACATCTATAACTGTTGTCTAATTGTATCTTCCTCCTCCTCCCCCTACTTTTTTAAAAAACATTCCCTCTGCCAATCCATGAGAGGTTATCTGACCCCTCTGCTTTTTCAGAACCTGTGTAGATGACTACATGATTTCCTCCCCTCGGAAGATCTTATTGTGGGTGGATAAATTTCCTACGACTGAATCATTCTTGGAATTTTGGTAATAAGCCAACATGGCCAAGTGCAGTTCATTCCAAGAATTAAGTGGTTGGATGCAAAACAATGTTTCAAGCACCTGCTAAAAATTCAGGTGGAAGTATCCAGCAGAGAGTCAGAATTCTGTGACTCTTGTTCAAGAAAGAGGTCAGAGAATTACATATTTGGGAAGCATTAAAAAATTGAACCCTGAAGCTGTGAGGATGGATGAAAGTACCAGAAAGGGTAGTAGGAATCACACAGAAGGCTCAAGACAGTTTGGAGAAAGCCCAGGGCTGTCAGGGTCTGTTTAGGAGACACCAACAGTATCTTTTTTATACTAATGCAATGTGTATGCTGCTGTGAAACAAGGCAAAGACATTTCTGGAAAAATAAGGAGCTATTAGTAATTTTAAAAAATGAAATATTAATAAGCAAAAGATTCAGGTAAGAGCAGGGAAGAGAGCTGTTGATAAAGTAATAGATCATAAAAACAACAACATATAATCTCTAGCTTTCCATGAGGAAAGGAAGAAAATAGTTTGCCTGGGCCCTTGCTTATGTAAGAGACTCTTCTAACTGTCCTTTGTAAAGTAAAGGGGGCAAATCTTAATTAATTAAAGTATAACTTCTCTAACCATTTTCTGATTTTTTTCTCCTTCTGACATACATTTTTTCTGACATACATTTTAAGTACCACTTATTTATTTGCCCTACTTTGAACTCTAACTAGGTATGTGTTTAATTTTTGCTTCTAAAATAATAAACAACTCTGTCTTTAAGTAGTAGAAAAAAAAAATTCTTCAGTTTCCTTTCATAAAAACATATTCTCACTGACTCACATATTCCTCCAGAAACTCCAGATCTAATTTAAATGCTAAGTATATTAGAAGTACACAGCAAAAACAAGCAACTAACCATCTTTTATCATATCCTAAAGAAAAAGTATAATATCTAAATATTTATATAATTATAGCTCAAAGTACAATTCATTGCAAGTTGAAATGAAAACTACCTCCAGCAAAAGGAATGTCAAATCAAAATGTAAATCTAAAACAAACAGTAGACGCCTTAAAATAAAGCAGCGCTTGGACAATTTCACTGAAGGGCTGCTGCCAGTGGTGGGGAGTGGCAGGCTGGGAAAAGATTAGTCTGACAGGTTCATTTCAGGGGTTTGCTACATTCCTGCTGATTATGCCTGGCTTTGCAAAATAAGACCCCACCCCTAGTGAATTCTAGGTCTGCTGGGCACAAGACACACATAAGACTATGCAGGAGATATCAACACAACACAAAATAGAATTTGGAAAAATACTGTAGAATAACATCTTAAAAAGAAATGTCTCTTTTCTTTTTCACCCATCATACACCAAAGAAATAAAGGATCCAAGGGGAAGAGAGCTAGAGGATAATAATGGAAACAACTGCATTTCACTGTGCAATTCTGACAGGCAGAATAAACAAAGACAGCCTTGGGATGGTGAGAAACAGTGCAAAACACAGCCTCAAGAGAATGCAAAGGAATATTATATCCGATAAGATTAAAAGTGCCACTGACTCTTCTAACTCAATATTAAGATGACAGTTGCTTAAGTGGAAATGGTACTTCAGTCTCAATGGGAGCTAACAGTTCAGATTGCCTGATGTATGAGATCAGGGAACATTTTATAGGTGGGTAAGTCCCGGGAATGAAGTATCTCTGAAGGACTAAGACTCCAAAAAAGTGACTCACACAGTAATTAAAGGAAATCTGATGACACTGAAAGCACACAGGTTGGAGGATTTCTCAAAGGATAATGTCATCTGAAATGAAAGACCTGAAACTATGTGTGTGGATGACATGTTGAAAAGAGAGATGTCTAGGTCTAAATTCCGGAGTTCTAAGAAAAATTTATCCTCACTGCATGGGGTTGTTTGGGATTTATGGGCTCTTTTAAGTAACATCAGATTATAATCACCACCACAAAATTCTCTAAGAACGTGACCTAGGGGAGAATGTCATTTAGTTCTCCATTTTTCCCTTCCAAGTGGATATCCAAGTCTGCATGTCAAATTTTGATTCTTCTGCCAGACTTAGGACATGGAAAGATTCTGAAGAACACACATAACCAAATAGAGAAACCAGCAATTTTGGAGATATTCTTGTATATATAACCAGCTCTAAATTACCATTGGAAATGGCAGGAACAATTCTTTTTAGCTAAAAAATATTCAGTAGAGAAATACTACAGACCACAGATAATTAACCTACTGAAAAAAAAAGAAGAACTGACTTGCACGTTTGGATCTGAAGAACTTTGGCAATCTAGAATTGTTGCCTATATATATATTAGGGATAACCGTTGTTAACTTTCTTTTTTCCTCCCAATGTAATCATATTATACACTGTAAATAGCTTAGTTTGCATACCATGGGTATTTTTACATGTTAGTAAACAATTTTCTTAAGCAGCCATTTTTAACCTGGGCTTTAAATTATAACCTGTGGAACTTGGTAAAAATACAAGTGTCTAGAGTCAATCTAGACCAGTCCCTCTTCGCCTCCCCAATCAATATCTCAGTCAAATCTCCAGCACTTATTCCCAGTAAGTATATCATTTAAAGGTTTCACAAGTGAATCGCCAGTAATTCTGACTATAGTTCCCATTTATAGTGATGGAATATACTCTATTATGTGAGCATAGTCTGAGTTTATCAACTCATCTTAGTTAAATTGGGATTGTACTGATCCTTTAAATGTACAGGACAAACAGTAAAAGCAGGTTTCTATTAAAATAAATTCATAAAGAATTTCTAAAGATAAAAATTAGTTGATATTTTAGAATTATTTTATTCAAGGAGACCACTGGAACTCTGTATTATATCATAGCTGTATAACCCAAAACCATTTTAGTGCTGAGATCTGAGGCAGGCATAGGAATTCTCTAGCAATTGTGTTCCTATCAATGATAAAGAGTCAGTATTCTAAGACTGTTTGTGTTTTCAAGCCATATTTAATATTGAGAGAACTGGGAAGGTGTGAGGTTCAAGAATATATAATAAAAAGGATATGTCATGATTTAAAAAAAAACATAAGCCCTAAAATCTTACTATCAACATTGAGTTTAGGATACAATCAACCTTAATGTTCATAATCTTGCAGTTTAGCCAAAAAGGTACAGACAAATGCAAAGCTCACAGCACCATAGTCTATTTTCCAGCATGTTAATAACCCACCACAATGGCATATTACATTATCTCCCGCAAGCTTTCCCCATAACCATGAAGCAATTCTGTACTAAAATAAAGACCTTTTCCTTGAACATTTTTAATCAGAAAGCTTAATAGTGAAATTGTCATTAATACTGCTAGTATGGACAATGATGTACCATTGGTAAAGAATGCTTATGGTAGTTTATGAGGACTTAAAGCTGCTGCCACCAAATTATCTAAGAAATAAGACACCTGAGCAAGCCTATATATTGAACATCAATTTAAATAAAACAATCCTCACCTCTGAATAAAGAAATTTCAACACACACACAAAAACTAAATTTCTAGATGATATATCTTTTAAAATTAAACTCTATGATATATACCAAAGAATCAAGAAATAGACTTCATCAACCAAGCTTATGCAAGATTAAACAGCATAAGCTTCACTAAGCCCTGTTTTTGTAATGTCATTCCTATAACAGTCCACTATTAATTTCCTACAGAATCAAGCCCATACCCTTCTTCTAGCCTTTCAGGGCCATGCATAATACTGTGCCAGTCCTCTAGCTCACTACATTTCCAATATGGCAACCTTTACATCCACTCCTTATTCTCATCAGGCAGCCCCCTCACTTAATAATCACAACTACTAACATTTACTGAGGGCTTTCCAGGTGCCAGGCACTCATTTACTTCTCAATGACCCTATGAGTCTGGTTCTTTGTCCTGCCAAATAGACAAGCCTTCAGGAAAGAGAGGTGAAGTAATTTGTTCCTTGTAGTATAGCTAGAAAGTGGTGAGGCTGGGATCTGAATGTGGAGTGTTCTGGCTCAGAGCTTGCTATTTTTGCCACTATATGATACTGTCTCTCATACTTGTGCCCAGTGTGTTTGGGCTCATACTGTGGGCCACTAAAATATTCACCCCTTTGCATATTCAAATAGGTCATCTTCAGAGGTCCAGATGAAATCTTGCGTACCTTCATCATGAAATTTTCTCTGACTAGATCAACTCATAGTGATCTTTTATGGGTTGACTACTAAAGTAGTTCCTACTGAAACAGCTAGCCGGGAGGAGGTGGTAGGTGGGGGAAATGTAGCATTTTAACATTTCTGCATTAAAATAGCTATATCAACATGTCAATTAATTTCTGGTGATCATTAGATGTACCTAACTGAAGACATTAGAAATGGTTCCTATTCATCTCTCACTGTTTTTTATTACTTGAGAAAAGCTGAGTAACAAAAAAAACTTGAGTGTTGGGTGTTGTCAATTTGGAACCATGTGTATGTATTTGGGTGACCAAAGGACAGAAGACATTTAAGAAATATGCTGAGACTCTGAGACAAGGTATATAGCAACAACTTCTCCTACATGATTATGACCAAGGAAAATCGGCTTTATCTACTCATCAAAGACCTCTACTATATATGTCTTATTTGTGTTCTTCATCATAGCTCTTTTCAAGTAGCTTTCACTAAGAAACTAAGCGTTTTTCAGGGTGATTGGTGAAAAATACTCAGTGATCATCTGTGAGACAGAGACTACTCATTATTTATGTTGGAAAGAAGTCCTAGTTGAAGACAGAAGAGAAAGGATACTTAGTCAACTAATTGGAAGCAGAAAGGTAACAGAATGATTGCATGGGGATGAGGACTCACACACATATGCATAATATACTCCCCTCTATTTACTGCTGCCAAAGCCATAAAACATGGATATATGAGCAGTGTACTCTGCCCAGACCTCGGTCTTTATGTCATACTATCTAGTGACCCACAAGCATGATCAAAATTGAATTGTTCATGCAGTTCTTGAAGTATCCGAACATCACTTGATCATGTGCTTTGTTTAAGAAATGTCATATTTGGAACTATTCAAATCTAACTGTGCAATTCTGCAACAGAAACTGCTCTACATTCAAGAGAGAAGCCCAAGAAAATGAAAAACAATGAATCATTAGATTAATTTTATCTGTTTCTAAATTCAATGGCTTCTAGCTCATTTGTGTAGTGCAATTTGATAGATAGGGACCTGTCATCATTCACTAAGGAAAAGACACAATTATTTACAGGTCATCCATGTGAGGGAAAGCAAGTGGGTGAAGATGACAGTCAAATTTCTTGGCTGAGTGGGCTGCTGTCAGAGCCAATTCCTCCGAGTGTCTGTAAAACACCTTTTAGACAGCACCACAGTTCAGTGGTCAAATGCAGATATTATTATACTTCCACCCATTCAAATTCTATGGTTTCTTATTAAAACAACAAACAAAAACAATGCCCTAGGGAAAGCTATAATTTCGTTCAATTTATAGAACATATTTTTATCTTCATCACTGCATTTCTCTAAACACCTACTGTAATTCACATTCAATAGTTAAATACAGATATATAAACATATCATACATGCTATATGCTCCTATGTAAATATAACAGGCATATATACATATGAGTTCCATGATGACTGTGATGGTATTTGCTAAAAATTTAGAAGTATGTTTAAGATGGGTTATATAACTAGCATATAAACATAAAGCCAAAATAGTGAGTTATTCAAATCCAATTTTGACTTTTAAAACCATCAAGAGAGTCTGTCCTAGTTCTAATAAACAATGTAAATTGTATTGTCTTTTGTAATTTTCTTCAGAAATTAGAAAAGTTCAAGGAGAAAGTCCTTTTTATATGTTTTAACACTTTTATTCTTGTCTAGATTCTAGTAGCCTGTGACTTCCTTAACCACGCAACATACTTCATATCCCTATTACCCAATAACTTACATGCAGCAGAATTTTAAGTTTGCTGAATTAATGCACAATGGCTTTTCATAAACACAAGCAAAACAATAATTCCTTATATTAGAATATAATTCAAGGTAAAAAGGTAAATTATCTGCTATTTGAAATGTTGAGTCAGAAAATGGCCAAACAAAATCCCTTTTTAGTGTCCACTCATGTATTCAGCAAGCAATTATTGAGTCGGTGTCATATCCTGCTGGAATACAAAAGTTTAAAGAGGCACAGATAATGAAAACAGAAGGTATAAAACCATAAAATGTCTAAAGGAAAGAAGAAACAAACAGAATGACTATGAAAAGTAAAAAATAATTAAAAACAGAAAAGAACGAACAAAGTATTATGCATTTTTACAGCTCTTCATTTGCAACCATGTCTAATCTCAGGATAAGGCATCCTGAGATCAGGAATTTGGGACAATTCACAAAAAGGCTATAGCTTCTGTTAGGCATCAGATGCCATCAGAATCCGTTAGAATGGAAAAAGCCTAGGTTACCCTACAGGCAAAACTTTCACTCTGGGAGTCTGGAAAAGCTATGTATGGTCACTCTCCCAACATATAACTATATATCCAAGCCCCTTTCCTTCTACAAATCTTTAAATCTTCATGTGTACTTATTATTTGTTTTGTAAGATGGTTTGAGGTTTACTTTTCCTTTGGCAAAATTGGTCAGAGTGTATCCAGTAGGGAGTGAAGGTAAAGGAATGAAAGAATAATTGTATTTGATGTGAGGAAGGAAGAACAGTGCTGCTCTTGCTATATTGCAGCTCCATCTATGCAATTGATAACTTTGCCCATTTCTTCCTTTGTATCACTATCTCCATACCCAAATCTGAAGTACGACTAGGTTAATACACAGCTAGTAAAAAGCTTGGGCAGATTCCTTAACCTCTCTGACTTTGTTTCCTTTTCTGAAAACTGGCTTAGATATGTTTAGCTTTCAGTATCTCAGTGTCTGGCAGGCCCTTAGTAAACAACGGCAGATAGTGATGATGGTAATGGTCTAGCCATTACATAAATGAGAATTCCATACAAACTAGTATCTTAGCACCTGATTAAATCACAGATAGAGATGTTTCTGTCTCTGTTTCTCAAGTTATGAAATGAGACTATCTATACAGGATTGTCCTAAGAATTAATGAGATAATACATGCAGAATTTCCTTTACTTGCTCTTTTATATAAATGATTATTTGCTAATTGTCCCTAGTTTTCCATTTTCCAGTTCTAATTTGTCTAGACTTAAACTTCTGTGGTTGCTGAATTATGTAAACAACAGTAACCACAAACCACCTGGGCATAGTTCATTAAAGGACTCACACAGAAGATGAAACAACCCATTGTGAATAGGGAACAAAAAGTTTCAGTATTCATGCAATCCTCCAAGTAATAAAGAAAGGAAGAAATACTGAAAATAGCTATTAATCTTAGAAGACCTTTTAAGGACCTTAGAACTTGGAATAGTTTAATCTCAGAAGAAAAGTGCCTAAGAAAGTATGAAAACATTTAGCACTCTGGTTCTAATATAGACCTTTATGTGTTTCCTGTGAATATTTTACTTGACTGAATATACTCACTTGTATTTTTTCATTTTAAATTATGTGAACGTAAACACATTTATAGTAGGAGAGCAATAACACACAGGATATATATTTATAGTCCTTACAGTCACCGGTTCAAAAATCATATACTACCACCAATCTCCAGAAACAAACCTATTAATGTGAGACGTATAATACTGCTGTAACACAAGACTACCATATTTACACAGGGGTGTAGGGTGGCCTTCTCTTCATAGCTGGTGTGAAAACAGGACTCAAAACAACCCCTTCAGGGTTGGACAAAGAAAATATAAATTAGGAAAGAAAAATTCATGTAAAATTCCTTTTGTGAGTGAATATTATTTTCTCCTAGATCGCCAAGTATGTGAATATGAAATTAAGGAAACCTTTATGGCTAGGATTTTAATTATGAATTTACATCCTAAATAATATTTAGTGTTACTCAAAGCACTACAATTAGAAACTTAAATTATTTCTGTCTTTAAAGATAGTTCAGGATATGGGAGCACTTGGCTTCCTAACTTTTTCTTGGTAATGTCCAAATATTATACAAAACAACCTCATCAGTGTTCAACTTTGTGTGGTCTTTCATTCTTAGGAATTAACTAGGCAGCAAATTTTGTTGAGAGTGTTACTAAAGGTTGTATTTTCTGTTGTGATTGCCACCAACGTGTGTGAATAAAAAATGCACATTGCTCTGGCTTTGCAGGTCTATAATGTCCATTCCTGGGGAAACACCTCATAAAAATTCATCCTCAGACTGCCCCAAGGCTACTGTACACATTTCACAATTCACATAATGGCCATTTCAGACAGCCCACTTGAAGATTAGTCTCAAGGGACCAAAGTACTACTACCATCACTTTCTCTCCAAAACCAACATCTCAAATGTTTTAAAATGAAGCAGAGAAAAGCCAAATACATGAATAATTTGCCAATCACAGCCCTTCCCTAAACAGTTAAATGTCTGTCATAAGGGATGTTTAAATGGAAACAACCTAGATGGAAACAGATGGTGCTTTGTCACTTTTCCTCTCTGATTTAAAGGTTCAGTTGGGGAAGAATCTATCGTTTAAGTGTTCTCTTATTCTATAATACAAACAACAAGATAAATGTTCTTTCTTCCATTTCTTTTCTTTTCTGGCACTCCTTTCCCTTCTCATCCCTTCTTCCCTCCCTCTCTCTTCCCTTCCCTTCCTATCCATCTACCAGTCTGACAGGTAAAATCTTACATTCACCAATGTTGATTCTAAGTGCAGTCGATTTATAGCATGAACCAGCAGGTAAATAAGCTGTCTGTGAGTGGGGCGGAATTAAGCATCCTGCCACAGACAGAAAGCCAATACTATACAAATGGGACCACACAGTACTGGCGGCCATCGACATCTGCATGCAACTCCTTAACTACTATTACTCATGAATCTCTCCAGATATAGTTTGTAATCTTTCCTCTCAGTAGCTCTCTCTAGTTTGTTTCTGCATTAAGCATGATAAATGCATTTTAGAAACTGACAGTAAAAGATTAATATGCTCATAACCCTCAAAGAGAACCTTTCACTGATTTCAAATCACTGCCCTCCATTCAACTGCTACTCCCCCAATCCAATTAATACTTACTCACGAAGGCTTCCTCATCCACTGGTAATCCCATTGACATGCAGAAGTATGTATCAGACTATTAAAAAAAAAAAGATAAAAAAATCCAAATTAAACTCTTGCTAGTAATGAAGAAATAATAACTATTAAAAAGTGGCTTCTATGACCGTAAAAAGTACTCCGTGAGGATAGGTTTCCTGCTGAGGGCTGAGTGGCAGGTTAGTGGAAGGGCTAAGTCCAGAACTTAGATACCCTAAAAGTTTGTCTAAGACTCTTTCCTAAACAACTTTAGATTCTATTTGTAAAACCAATCATCATGAGTGATATTTCTAACACTGTCCAAGTTAAAAGGCAAAATTTTAGATGCTTTTATAAAAAGAGTAGAACAATTTAATGCACTTGATTTTAAAATGGTAGAAGTTAGTTTTGACCATCTTTGCCATTTGCAAAATTAAATATTTAATTTCCTGAATCATTTTACAATAATGCCTCAAATATTAGAGAAGTACAATGAATATAAGTTGATCTTAAAATTGATTATTTTTGGTTGCTCTCCCTTATTTTAATTTCATTTTATGTAATACATTGAAGAAACCAACATTAACTCAAGCTATTGTTTCTTTTCTAGTTATTGGTCTCATCTAAATGGTCAGTTTTTCACTATCAAATATATTAATGTCAAGAATTTTTAGTGATAAAAATTACAGTTTAAGGAGAATGAGATTCAATGTATTCCACTTCCTTACTGGAAATCCATACACAATAAACTGTGTGCTATGGTTAATAACATGCCCAATACAAATGTAGGTTGCACTCATTTAATAAGTCATGCTTCCTGGATTATTACTGCACAGAGCTGGAATAATCAGATTTCACTAACATGGATAGAAATCATTTGATATTTCTAAACCTAAGAACTAGCACCAAAAATTGTGAATTTTGTACCTATGTTTCTACTTCTGTGTTAAAAAACAAGGAGGTTCAAGTACACATTAAACAAATATCTTAAAACTTGAAAAATTACTGAAATGTGATTTATTCTTAGTTACTACTTTCATATATGCCATTTTCTTCTCATTTCAGCATTGTTTCATTTCTTAGAAGTCTTTATAATTTAGATTCAACTTTATTTTGCCAATAAGGAAACGTGCTGATTTTGTCTACCCTCTCCTCGCAATACATACACACATGCACACACACAAATTAAGAGACGTGAAGAAACACATTAGCATAGTTCCTAACAGCTCACAGCTGCACCCCTCATGTGACCCCATTACCCTTTAAGGTACCCACCCAAGAAAGTTCAATGCTTCCAGAAGATTTTACTATTTGTTCTAGCCAAAACCTGGTAACAAGCATAAACCGCTGAACTCTCTCTTAGAGCAGTTACTTCAGAAAGCTTGCAACTATAAATCCTTTCTCTGCTCCTTTGAGATGTAAATCTTCTACCACCCAAAAATGTCTTCTTACATTCAGGGAGATAACTACACAGCTCTCAAGTCCAGTAGGCACCTTGTTCTAATCAACACCACTGCCTTCTGTCATAAAGACATAATGAGTTTGCTTCTTCTCCCAAATAACAAACCCAGATGGCCCAGCCACATGGACCAGCTCTCTTTCACATCCTTCAGTGCCTTTCCCTCAGCACACCCCAGCTTCTAAAAGGTCTCCTCCCTTTTGTTTCGGCAAAGTTAGGTTCACTTCACACTGGACCCACTTCCCTACTGCAATAGTTACTACTGAATAAAATCTATTCTTACCACTTTAAGTGGTGTTGGTTTATTTATCTTGGACACCAACAAGTGCAGGAGCTGGGATCTGAACATAGGCACTCTGTGCATTATACTAATATATTCAAGATCATTCCAAGCAATGTGACAAATAATGACTTAAAAGAAAATATAAAAACAAAAGTAAATTTAAAGCACCTAAGCATATACTTACAATGAAAAAGGATCAAAAGGTTATGATGAAATGAAAAGGAAACAGAACTTCTTTTTAATTTGGACTAACAGGTTTTGATTTTACTCCATCTTTGATTTTATTGTAAGTCATTTCATTGTTTATGGAATAGGGAAGTTACAGGCATACATAGATATATCAAATTCAGCAAGTTGGTTCTCAATTTAAAAAAATTAAGTATAATGATGGTTACATATAATACAGAGAATAAAGGAACCTGTTATTTATACTTATAATTCATCAGATCCATACTATAATTATTATTTTTTACCATCAGCCACCCAATTTAAAATGAGAATAATTTGAAAATGTCTTTCATCTAGCAATTTCTGTTTTTTGGCTTATAACTTATCTAATAATGAGAATCCGTTCAGATTTCGACTATTTCTTTCCTAAGTTGTTAAAGCCAGCTGAAGAACGAGACAGGTAGGGGAAAGGGAGGGGAAGAGAGAGGAGAGGAGAGGAGAGGAGAGGAGAGGGGAAGGAGACCCTCTGCAGGAGACAAGTATCATACACAATTAGGAGTTTCCATCATAGTTATTTTCCATGATAACACTATTTGGTAGGTATTACAGACACCATTTTACACATGGCAAAAATGAAGCTAAAGATGGTAAGTAATTTGTTTACAGGTAAAAAGCAATCTAGAAATTGGTGAAATGGAATTTGTACCCAGGTTATTAAAGCACTTCTCTTTCCACTATGGAAAGATAGCTGTTAAAAGGTTATTTTTCAAACCTCTCTAGAAAAGTGTTGTCAGTTCTTAGGCACAATTTCAGTTGTTTACTTGATTAATAGGAGAAATAAGGGAATCAAAGTAACATAAAATTTAACAGGAAGTTTTAGTCCAAGTACCCTAAATTTTCAATAGCACCTGAGAACATTTCATAAAAGCTTGTTGTCAAACTGCAATGAACTAGATTAGAGCCACAGCTATTTAATTTTGTCACTATTTTGTTTCTGCAAAGTTATTTGAAAATATACATATAACTCAGATCAATGTTTCTCTGAAACATATTCTGAAGAGACAAAGACAGCACCTTATTGCCCATTATAATAGTCTTTTCCTACGAACACACTGTCCTAGTAAAGATGCTTCTATAATTCAACCCAAACTACCAGCACAACCCTTCACAATTTTCCATTTATCATCATCATGAATTTCTTTTTCTCTCTGTGGAAAGAACACTGTACCTGAGCTTGGTGCCAGGGGACTGTCTGTAAAATACTACAGATTCAAACTGCTAACATAAGGCTCAGATATACAAAAAGGGAGAAATAATATGAATCTACATAGCCACGGTGCCCAGTGCTATCTGTTTTGGCACATCAGCCGAATCTGAATCAAGAGGGATATGATATTGCTGATGCCTCTTTACTGATGCTACTGGAAACTATCCAAGAAAAGCACATTTTTCTAACAAAATAAGATAGTGTGCTAGAAATAAAAAGGCCTTTATTACTATAACACTCCTATAATATCCTATTACTACCCATTTTTAACCAAGAGTTCTCTCATAGCATTCTTTATTTTGATTTAGTCATTTGCAAGACAGAGATGTAGTGGTTTCTATGGAAAAGGAAGTAATAAAATCAACTGCTTATTTAAATTATTATGAGACAAACAAAATCTCTGTATATTATTACATATGAAAATTGTTTACATAAACCAGTAATTTTTATTTGGGGAAACCAAAGGTACCACCATTCAGATTCTAGTGTTGAATACTATGATTTGATCTTGATTGGATAATAAGCTTTTATTGTACAGAATCCTCCCAGAGTACCTTTCTTAAAGACTATTCAATGTGATGACACAAAGAGGTGTACAAATAAGAACATGATGCAGTTTCATCTGGTTATGGCCCTTTTGCTTATTTCTGTGGCTATTTGTAAATTGGTTGCTCCCTATAAAGAGGCCATAAGTCATAGAAATATTATATTGTGTATAGTATGGTCTCTGGTAACTTTTCTAAGTCATCACTTATTTAATAACCAAAACACCAAACAATAAAAGTAAAAATAACTATGAAAGATGATGGAGAGATTAATTTGCTTAACTATAGTAATAATTTCACTATGAATATGAATATTAAAACAGCACGATGTACACCTTAAATATATGTAATAGGAGTAATCAAAACCCAGAACCAGTGGAACCATCTTGTGGTGGCAATTGTGACTTTGTGCCTCAGAATAGCTGATCAGAAAGTTGGTAATAGTCTCTATACCAACCCCTGATTGTCTACATTTTAAATCTAACCCAGACAAAATGACAGGGAACCCTAAAGTCCTACATTTCCACATATTACTCATTTAGGCTTTGAATAACTTGCGTTTTGGGAAAAACTAATGGAAATCTCAAGACCGTTGGTAGTTCTGCCCATCTAAAAAGGAAAATGTATGGAAAGTGATCAAGCCCCTTTGGCCAGGATTTCGATTATGAGAGAAAGAAAACAATTGGAAAATTATTTTTCAAAGTTTTACTTTAATTGATCCAACTATGTAACAGAATCAAATTGCTGTCTCCCAAAGTGTTTTTAATGCATGCATAGTAGGCTCACACTAACTCAGCGGTATTTGTAGTCTCCACCTCATCCTAGCATAAAAGGAAGCTAGAGCAAAGGAAAATTATACCAAAGCATAAAAGATTTTCTGGAGCAAAAAACTCAAGTTTAAATAATCCATCTCTCTGAAGCCAGAATTAATAACATAAAACACTTAATAACATAAAATTCCTTAAACTATCACTATTATATGTAGTCTATCCTTGTTTTCCTTTCCCTGTTATCTTTTTCTTACCATTTAATTTTTTAAAGATGTTATTATATTTCTTAGGCTGTGGAAGAAATAGTCATAGTGAAGATTTTATGTTAAAATGTTCCCAAATGATTCTCCAAAATGCTTCACTTTTGTCCTTACCACTATACTAATTCCATCCCCTATCAACATTTTTCCCAACCTAGAATGTAATCTTGTAACAGTGTATGTCTAGCATTTTAGGCATTTAGAATAATATCTGACACATACTGGGAGCTCTATAAATGGCTGCTGAATTTTGCACATATCTACTTCTTTTGGTGGCAATAAACTCACAGTTTAAGAAAGGCTGTATATTATAGATGCTGCCTAATTAGGGTTTTACACAGCATCACTTTTTCATATGAATTTTATCCTTCAGTTGATTCATCCCAGAATCCCATTTGCATTTTTAAATTATAATCACACTGTGGCTGATGATGAGAAGATTCTCAACGCCAAGTAGTTCAAATGGAAGTGACTCTCTTGGCAAGCGCTCTTCTATGGGAATTACAAATCTGTATGAGCAAACGATGAAGGAAAAATATTTTGGTGAGGGAACAGCTGTCTTAGAGCTTTCAATACTTTCACTTACAAGTAAACAAAAAGGAACATACTAATAATCTACTATCATTAACTGCCTATCATACAACAGGGTGGCGATAGCGGTGGAAAACTCCTTGGCTTCCCTGTGATGGGGACTGGGGAGTTACAAGAAGGAAACTGTGCTATTCTGAACAGGGATTGCAGACCATCTCCACTACTCACCTTTCCCAACCTTAAGCTAGTGGTTCATGCTTTTCATCAGGTTCCCCTGAATATGGAATCAGTCAATCTTCTGAACCTGGTGCCAACATTTATTCACAATGATATTCCTGTCCTTTAACACAAATGATTAGAAACTAACTGTACGTACGAAATCTGTTTGTGGACACTTCAGAACAGGAAAGGCTCCTCAATCACTACCCCAAACACCATATTTCTATGCTAAGTGGCTTATATTTGATACTGAGACAATATAGCTTTATAGGAGAGAAGCTCTAGACTTGAATGGGTCTGTCCAATATTTTACTGCCAAAGTTGCATTCTATTCTCTTGAAATTTATAATGAACAATCAGAAAACAAAGTGGTCTTCTTAATTTCCATGTTTCTCCCGCTCCTGGGCCTATTCTAATTCTAATATATCTTGCCATAGTCATCTCATTAACACTTGCCTACCTTTAAATCTTTCAGTGGCTGCACAGAAAGTCATTCTTCTACCCATCCATTCATTCACTTAGCAAACATATATGATGAGCGATTCCCAGGAACCGGACACTGTACTACATTTGTAAAACTGTGAGCAAAAGTATACATGGTCTCTGCCCTCATAGAACTTACAGTCTACTAGTTTAGCAAAGAAATAGTCACACATAAATGCTAATTTTTTTACTGTTTTAAGTGCTACAAAGAAGAAATACAGGTTGCTACAAAAGCTAATAATTCAGAGGAAATAATTTAGGTCAAGGGGGTTGGCAATGTTTCAGCATAAGAAATAGTATTTTCAAAGGCCGTGTAATTGGACAGAACTTGGTGTGACAGGAAAAACAAAAGCCAGTACACATAGACAGAGGACTGTGTTTTAAATTGGACTAGGCATGTAGATGTGGCACACAATGCAGGGCCTATAGTTCATTTAAGAATTTTGGTTGTTTCGTTTTTCATGACAGCCACAGAAAGCCACAGACATTTTCATTTTTTAAGGAAAATGACATGGAAATTAACCAGATAAGGCTAGTGAAGATGCCATGTAGTTATTCAGAAAAATAGTAGCTTAAAACTAGGCGATGACAGTAGAGGAGAAAACAGAACAGATTCTGGAGACATTTTAAAAGTAAAATAGACATGACTGGGGAGTAGATTTCAAAGGAAGGTAAGGAGGCAGTGTTGAGAATAATTCCTGGATTTCTGGCTTGCATAACTGAATGTATTGGTGGTATCATTCACTGAGACATAAAACACAGATGACCAGGTTTGAAGAAGATAATGTATTTGGCACTGAACATGTTGTATTTGAGCAGCTTTTGAAAAATCCACATGTAAATGTCAAAGGGGCAGTTGGGTCAAGATCTGGAGTTCAGAGGTGAGGCTTGGCCTAAAGATATAAATTTAGGAAACACAAAAATTGGACAGTAATTGGGCAATGTGTGTAGAGGAGGCTGCTTAGTGAGAGTAGAGAGAAAAAGGGAAAGAGAAATGACAGAGCTGTGAACTGGCTGGCCAAGTAACAGTGACCAAGGAGTTCAGAGAAAAACCAGGTGAGCCACATGCCTTGGAAGCCAAAGGAAGAGAATGTTTTAAGGAGAGGGTAGTTGACAATGTGGCTAATCAAAATCCATAAGTAAGCTGTGTTCTCATAGGCATGTCTATAATACAATATTAATATCTAGACATCTACCTTTGTGTTAATATCCCTAACTTATTAATATTTTAAAGAACCCAGTTTTTCTCTGTGACTCCCCCTAGAAGGACTGAGACCCTGTGGGTACTCTTCTCGTGGTTCAAGCTTTTCCCAAGACTATGTAAAGCTCTAGCCACACTCGCTGTCCATGGTATTTACCCCCGGGATCTCTAGTGATGTCATCTACACTGACCCCATTCGAGAAATGCCTGCAGCAATGGTACATAGCAGTCACCACAAAGTTTTCCCACCAGTTACTTTGGTGTTGATCACAGGGACTAAGGCAGATTGAGAAACAGGAAAGACAAAACATCAAGGGAAAAACAAACAATAAAAACAGCAAAAAAAACTGAAGAGCTTGAGAAAGCTAAAGAAAAAGGGATGAGTCAATAGGTTAATTTAAAAATCTCAAATATGCAAAATAAAATAAGGTATGGAAAATTATTTAAAGCAATATTGGTATTATATAGACTCCAGCAGAGAATACGCCACCAAGTAGAGAATTTCAGTGGCTGCTTGGTGACTTCCAACCCAGGAAACCATTCCTGTTCCATAGTCTAGTAATACCAACACAAACCTAGAAACCTGAACACCTAATTTACTCTTTTGGCACACAGTAATTTTAACTTCTTATGATGCACTGGGGACTAGTGAAGTGATATACTACAAAAGTGGATACTTTTCACATGAAGGAGTAAGAAAAAAATAAGAATTACAATGTTAAAGTAGATGACTTTAAGTAACAACCCAACAGACTTCAGCATATTTATCAATGTTACAGTTCTGTGCAAGGTTTTGGGTTTTCAGGATTTACAGATTTGTAATACTAGTATTTTGAATGTACTCACATTCCTCTCCCACATAAATCATATTTGGTTCCCCAGCAAGCATTCTGTTATGGCTCCAAGGAGGTGGGCAGGGCTAAAGCTAAGCTGGGAAAGGAAGAAAGCATGACATAGGGGAGTACCTTTCTAAATAAAAGGAAGAAGTAAAAGAAATTCCTCTGGCCAAATGGAGGTTAATTTCGTAATCACAGTTATTGAAATTGACACCAATTAAGGAAACAGAGGCAACGAATCCCATTCATTTAAGACGTCTTCTACTGCTCAAGGCCATTCATGTAAGACCACCAAATACTGCACTGACAAATGAAACAGGGAAGAGGAGGTATAGCTTACTAAAAAGTTGAGATGACTGTCTTGAACCAGAAGAAAGTGAGATACCTTTAACTGATACTTTGAAGGTTTTCTTCCCTTGATACCCAGAGGTCACGGGTGTAATAAGCTAAATTAGATCAATTTTTTAAAGTAAAATATTTTTTTTTGCCTACTTGAAGAATAGTCTATAAACTGTGAGACTCTGCTACATATACAAGCAAAGGACAATTTGAAAATTAATTTATTCATGTATTATTTGCACTTTTACTATTTGTTACGCATTGATGACTGGTATCAGCACAGTGTAACATTGCCTGAAAGGGTTCCTGTTGAAGACAGGATGTAAAATATGCAAATAAACTTGTAAAGCTCAAATAAATGTATGTACTCGTGGCAACTATTAGCAGAATTTTCAACTTGAAAGATGCTTAAAGTTTTATTTCACTGCTGGTGACACTTAAAATTGGTACAATAAAAAAGCAAAAGGGCAATGCACTCTTGGGGCTATGAAAGTGTTTATCAGAAATAGCTCTTTTCTTTTTTGGAATGATCGTGCATACAGTCATCAGGACATATTACAAAGATCACACTAAACTAAATACATGATATCTCAGTCACACGTAAGAGATCTAAGAAAATATTTATCATCACTAAGAATGCATTTGGCTGCAAACTGCAGAAGACCAATTCAAAATGACTTAAACCTATAGAGATGTAGTCTCTCACATAATGAGAAGTCCAGAAGTAGAACAAATGCAAAAATGATTATTTCATCCAGCAACTAAACAACGTCATCAAGTAATCAGGTTCTTTCCATCTTTCAGCTTTGTCATATTCAGCATGTTGCCTTTATTTCATGGATTCGCCTCCCTTCCTGATCACAAGATAGTTGCAGTAGCTTGACTATGACATTGTCACAATGCCCAATGCAATTTCCAAAGGCTAGGGGAGGGAAAGTCTCTTCCTTAAGGTCATTTTCAAGAATGACACTTTCCCAGAAGCACTTCAGCTCCAAAAGACTTCACCTCACATCCAAATGGCCAGAATTATACCACATGCCCAACTCTAAGGCAATCATTAGCAAGAGAAAAGGAATGACCAGAATTGACTTAGTCTAATCAGGAAAGGGAAGGCCAGTAATGGGACAAAAGGGGATTTCTCTTAGGTAAGAAAGAACAGGAGAAGTCTGCAAAATAGGCAAACAATAGGTCCTGATAGCATTCTAAGTTTATTCATCAGTAGATAATTTTCAGGTAACCAGGCCCATTTCAATGTATTGACCTCTTCAGAATTTTTGAAATCCTTGTCTTTTCATCTACCATTAATTAAATATACTCATCTAGGCAGGTTCGAATGAGTCTCGTAACTAGCGACTAAGATATAAGAAGACAGAATGATAAAATGCCAATTCCCAGTTTAGCAAGTCTGATAATGTTGATGGAAATAAGAGATGGAAAGCCAATTCAATTCTAAGTTAATAAGAAGAAATTGTGCCTTCTGAAAAATTATACTTTTTTTCCTTTCAAAGGAGAGGTGAAACAGACATGGGGTACTTATGTTTAGTGATGGAGTCATATATTTAACCATAATGGTCAAAGGCAAAGTTATTCTGCTTCTCCCTACCTCCCTCATAATGATTCTGTGACCTATTCATTTCCCTTAAACTTCTAACTCATAAAAGAAACATTCAACAGATTTGCATCCTTAGCCTTGAACTTTTAAGAGGAACTATAAAATCAAATATAAAAACATTCTTTGGCCTGTCTTGGATTTTCCTTTTTATGTCATAAACATTTCTATTTCAGTATTAGGCAATTACAACAAAGCTCCTTTTTTGCTAGTCATGCTATTGTATTGTGTTTTAAGGGGTGAAGCCTTGATTTATTCTTGCTTGTATTCCCAAAGACCACCTGACATAGGAACTGGGTATGCAGTGAATGTTAGTTGAATGAGTTTGTTGAATTTTGTTATGTTTCATGAACAAAAACATTTTATAAAGGACTTGATCCTACAAAAATAGCTTTAGAGCACTGAGTCATTTTTTCCTTTCAGCATTTTATTTATACTTTTTAAGTCTATCAAACTAAATTTATCCCACTGTAATTTTGCAATGTCCATTCAAAGATAATATTAATAATTCAAGAAAAGGAAGGACTCTACAAAGGTTGTCTTCTAAACTCCAAGTGGATACTTGTCAGACAGTTAATGGCGTTATTAGTATATGAACCAAATAGCTGTAGAAATTGCAAATGCCCATTTTCCAGATATGTTTTTACTTGTCATAAGTTAATTGTACGTTAGAAACATAAATACTACATTTTAGTACATTGTATTCTTCCCTAAACTTCCTCGGAAAATTCCTAATATTCAACAACAAAATTACAATGCTTTAAAATCAGCTTTATTTTCTTATGTTTTCTCAGGCTTACACATACACATGCACAAATCCACACATCATGGTAAGTACAATTAAATTAAACAATTCTAAATTATCATCAATATATAATTAAGTTTCTATAGTCCATTGACAGTTAGTAGGTGTTATAAGAAAAGTTTTATATCTAGCAATTATAGAACAAAAATGATGTAAGCAATATAAAGTGTATTTAAAGGTGATCAAATAGCTTATGAGGGAAAGTTTCCTTGTGTAGATGTACTTCCACTGACCAATTCAGAAGGAATGAAAGAATTAGAACACTTATCATATGCAACTTCTAATTAACCAAGGCAATGATGATCATTCATGGCAACTAAAAGCAATAGATAAAAAGCTGACAAGACTTTATAATGGATTATCAACCTTACATTTCCTCATTAATGGGTAGTATTAACATTACAAGAATTAGACAGACAATCAGATTACCTTCTGCTGGTAATACATACCACCATCTATGAAATATTCTTGCACCAAACTCTAATCTAAATCTGATCTAGCCTCTAGATGCACCAGTACAAAAAAGAAAAAAGAACACAGGAACATGTTAAATGATACTCTAGTGATGCAATCAGCAAAACCTAAAATGTATGATACTCTATAGAACAAATACCCTGATTTCTTCACAAATACATCACAAGGAAAAGGAGAGAAAAGGGTCTTTAAGATCTTTTTATGTTATGTATGTATTGTTCCAGGGGCATACACATAGACATAAAAATACTCTTTTCTCTCAGAAACTTTAGAATCTAATGGATGTGACAAAGTCTGCCATTAGGAAATGGTAAAGTGTTAAGCCTTGTTTTAAGGACTAAAAAACTAGTAGGAATTCTGAGAAGGGGGAGACCAGAGTGCTGGCTTGGTCCTAGACGGGCCCAATAAGGGGGCCAAGGAGGAGGGCCACCTAGCCAGACCTTTTCCCCTAACAAGATCATGCAGAGTCAGAGGCACAAGATAGGAATGAAAAAAGATGATATTCATTCCATAACTTCCCACTTGTGTTCAGACCTTACCACTTGTAAAGCATAAAGAATTAATATATTTTGCAAATCTTGTAATTATCTTGTGAATGGGACTATGTATCACACTGCATCACTTCTATAATGAAAGCATTAATTTGCTATAGTTAATACTTAAATGATATCAGTCAATGTTCCATTAAGAAAAGAGAAGACACAAATAAAGGGGGCAGTTCAGAAGAATGTTAACCAAGGAACCAAGGACAAATATGGCTAGGTTAAGGGAGGCATGCAGGAATGTTAAAACACCCCAGGGATTTATAAAGCAGCAAACTGTTACCACCCAAAAACCTAAGAGCCAAGAAGAGGAAGAGTTACCAAAACTAGAAACTCATAACCATGAGAGATGATAGGAGCTATGGTATCGTTAGAGAAACCCAGTTACTGCCAAACTGCTGCCCAGCAGAAAAGGAACCAAGGAAATAAATACCCTGACCTGCTTCTCCTCCTTCTGCCCAGTCTTCTGCCAGTTCCTCCCACAGACTAAAGCCACTGAAAGCCAGAGAGCAAGGGAGCCCATTAATGTAGTACATAAAGGTCAGCCTCCTGGAGCGTGGAGCAGGCTGAAGAAGGGTGGGAAGGACATCTGGAGAGGCCAGTGGCAAATATCCAGCACATAAAATACATCCCTGTTTTTATACTTCTCTTTGGCAGTTCTAGTATTTTAAAAATTATAAAGTGGAAACCTCAAAAACAAAAGGAGTACTGAAATTTATTAAAAACTTTTATTCTAAAACATGTTCCTGAAGTCCTAAATCTGTCTCCCCTTTACATTTAATGTCTGCATTCCATTCCATAGATAGGATTATATTTCAAATGGTGCCAAGTGTTCATGTGATTTTAGCATATTCAATAAAATGTTAATATTTGTAAAAAAGGTATTTTAAATAAAAGCATTATTTTAAAGAAAAAAAAACGAAACAAAAGGAGGTAACCAAGACTTCTCTCAGCATTAGAGAGGCTCAGAAAAGAGACATTAAGTTTTCACACAGGAAGGGAGGAATTCAGATAAACAAAGTTAAGAGGAAGACACCTGGGGGACCTGAAAATACAGCCTGAACCAAACACTGAGATGGGAGTAAGTGTGGTAGAGGCAGGGACAGTCTGGTAACTGGACTATTAGGTACAGAGGTGACATTTTAGGGAGTTTTGATAAAGGAAATTGAATAGACTGAATAAAACCAGATAATAAAAGGCCTTGGGAGATAAGGAGAATTGAGATTTGATTTGAGAATTTTGTCTAATTTAGAGAATATTAGTTTGATTTAAATTAGAATTTAGATCTGTTTAAACATGATGTCAGTCATGCTGAATGAGTGGGGTATGGGGCATGGAATTACAGGTGCAGTCCTTTAGGAGACACAGTGATGGAACTGAGAATGGGCAAGGAGGATACAATGGGCAGGGGAAGCAATGGAGCTGGAACAGACCAGGAAGTGTTGCTATCTGGATTGTCTATAATTGGAGAGTAGCAGTGGAAATTCGTCCATTCATCCACCCATATGCCCCGTATGTCTGTTTATCACTCAAATACATATTGAGTTGGCTACTGCCACACATTGGAATAGACTGATGAGATACAATGATGAGCAAAACCTGCTGTGCTTCCTGCCCTCCATAGTCTGCAGTCTGGTGAAGAAATAGAGGCATGAATTGAATAATGATGTTAACAAATATGAAACTGCATTTGTGAAGGTTACCCTGAAAAAGAGGCATGGGGTGCTAGGAGAGCTACCATAGCACTCTAAAAGGTAGAGGATGGGGGAACAGGAGGAATAGGGGGAATGGGAGGTGGTCAGGAAAAGCTTCTTTGAGAAAGTGATGCCCAGGCTGAGATCTGAAAGATGGGAAGGTATTTACCAGGTTAAACAGTGAGGGAAGAGTAAACTTAGCAAGAAAACAACATGGGCACAGACTTGAGAGGAAATGTAGTAAGTACAAGGAAGTCAAAGAAACCAGTGCAGCTGGAACAGACAGGAAAAAGGAAAAATTTGAAAGACATTTTGAGAGAAAAAATTAAAGTAATTGTAGACACCTAGAATTCAGAACATTAAAGAGGTAAATAGTCAAATGTAGTTCCAACCATGTCAACCAAGAAGATGAAATATTTACTGCACTATAAATTTCTTTGAAGTCTAACTGCCTAAACAAACTTTACTTGCTAATGTGCTCTGTGCTTTGACTGAAGAATACAACTGTCTTCATCCATTTTGTGTTGCTATAACAGAATACCTGAGGCTGAGTAGTTTACAAAGAAAAGAGGTTGGCTCATGATTCTGGTAGCTGGAAAGATCAAGATTGGGTAGCTGCATCTGGTAAGGGCCTTAGGCTGCTTTAACTCATGAATAAAAGCAGAATGGAGAAAAGGCTTGAGCAAAAATCACATGGTAACAGAGGAGGCAAGAGAGAGAAACGAAGGGAGGCACAATTTTTTAACAAACTATTCTCCTGAAAACTAATCCATTCTCACTCACTCTCATGTGAGGGCATTAATCTATTCATAAGAGATCTGCCTCCGTGGCCCAAACATCTCCAACTAGACCCCATCTCCCGACAGTGCCACATTGGGAATCAACTTTTAACATGAGTTCTGGTGGGGACAAACCATATCCAAGCCATAGCAATAACCATTAAATATCAATCCCTAACAAATATTTGTTAATGTCTACTAAGTACCAGGCACTCTGCAAGGCACTGGGAATATAGCACTAACTAGATAGACAATCTTTATGATACCACATGGGTCATCATCCAACTTACTTTCCTACCTGTACTGAAGAACAGAAGAAACAACTAGGTGTAGATCAAGGGAGATTGGTTAACCAACAGATACTCACGGAGTACCTTCTATGTGCAAGGCATAATACAGAACACTGTGAAAACAATATCTTTCCCACAGGACAGACAGAAACTGGCTTCTTGTAAATACAGACTGTGATGTTTGCTAAGTTTGCATATACACTGACCAAAAATATGCACAAAGATGAGTAAGATACAGTCATTGGTTTCAGAGACCTTTTAGTGCGAGATGTTTAGAACATAAAAAGTAATCACTATAATTAGTGACAATACAATGAATGGTTCTATAAGAGTGATACAACTTAGGGTGCTCAGATCAGATCAGTGTGAGAGAGTCAGGTAGGTTCACAGAGAAAGAATACATATTCTGTAACATTATAGTGACTGATATTTAAATACTGAAAAAGGAATGTAAAGAAAAACAGCAACATAAAAGCCTAAGAAGAAAAATGGTCTGGCAGACTGATATTTAAAAAAAGAAGGGATGGAAAATCATTTCAGTCTTGTTAACATTTCAATACTCTGCAAAATTACTATAAAATATTATATATGCCTGAATTAACTCTATTAATACTCATATGTACATTATAATATCTTTGGGATTTGCTAGAAGGTTTGAACTTATCTTGTGGAAAAAGCTCATTCTCAATAATTTCTGGAACTGACTTCCACAATGAAGAGATAAGATCATTCTTAATGTTCTCCTTCATAATAAACGTAAACAGGACAGCAAATCACAGGTTGGCTAAATCTCTATTCTCTATAAATTCTTAAATCATGATAAATATCTTCTGGAGGACTTATTTTGCAAATGGAAGGTAACTACCTCAGATTTATACATTTGTAAACTTCTTGACAGTTGATATTTTTGAATCGTGGGGAGTGCATGTTCAACAAAGAGGCAAGTGAGAAAATAAACGATACAAGGTGTTCCAAAGAACCTGCAGTCTTCAAACAACAGTAGACCTGAAAACATTAAAACAGTGCTAGATTTGGCTTTTGTTTGCTTCACTGGTGAGTGCTGTGGGTGGTAACTGTATGAAACACCTTATTCATTTCAACTGACTCCTGCCATAATTGACTGAAGGACTAGAAGTTCCCTTACACTCAGAAGCCATGAGCTTCTAGACCCCAGCTTACTGTGCCAATTAAATAAAGGACAGATAGAAGATACAACAGTATTCACCTCTGGCAGAGTCAAAGAATTCACATTGAGTAGAACAAATTTTTTACTCTTGACTATAAACTATTTAGGGCAGGAACTTAATTTCCTCACCCCTGAGCACAACTTTCTCCATTTTGTATTATGGAGTGGTTATGACAAGCAGAGAAACAATATAGAGACTATTTGTTAACTTCTAAACTTGTCTGACCCCACTAGGGTCACCTCTTCAATACTCGCATTTACTCAGGCTATCAATCTATCTTATTGCTTACATCTACTGTGTCTGCCTTCATAGTCTGAGTCAAACAGATGAAACCACAACTATAATCTGTGAATACTGCCTTAGTATTTATGAAAAATACATAAAGATAAAACATTCTAAACATGTCCAAAATGAGGAGGCTAAATATTATAACTGATAACATCAACTATAGAAATAGTAAGCTAAACAGAATTTTCATTTTCATAGCAAACTGATCATTCAGAGATTTTATTTAGCACAGTTTACCACATGAAATAATTGTTATTCCCATAAAAAATGAAGGCTAAAATGTTCTAGTGATATTTTTTTTCTGCTTGAATCTATTTTGATGTCAGTTTTTGTTAGGAGTTTGTTGTTTTGTTTTGGATTTTATCGCCAAATTACAATACTTAAAAATAATCAAGTAAAGTTTTTTCAGTTTATCTATCTATCTATCTATCTATCTATCTATCTATCTATCTATCTAT